>NC_142009.1:260807317-260918738 GCF_049901735.1 Notechis scutatus | reverse complement strand
AATCTGCATACTCTTAATGTGCTGCAATCAGGCAGCCTGATCAATGCTGTAGTTGAAGAGATAATTCTGTGTCATGAGATCTATGACCACTTCAGCAATCAGCTGCATTAATCTTGTGGTACCAAACTTTACTTCCACAATGAGTACACAATCAGACATTCACTTATCAGCTATGAATGAGTTAGTCAAGATCAATTTTCTTCTAGGTTGCATATCAAACAGTGCGCTATTCCTATTCAATAAATCTAAAGAATAGCCCTTTATATATATATAGCTGCTGAGATCACAGCTCTGCACAAACAAACATACACTGGAGTCCCATTCTCACCGAAGGAAGTAGATCTATCTAGCATTGGAAAACAAAACAGCAAAGAGAGATGACCTTAATGGCAGCCCATGTTCTTACTTAAAGTAAATGATTTACTTTATCATCAACACTTGGCTTCTAGCCCTTTTCTAGTTCATCTTCACATTTTGCCGATCCAAAGATGAAACCCCCTCAGGAGGTGATACAACTTGCTTGAAAATGGAATTGCCTTTCATTTCCTACCACTTTGCAGGCAGCAGGGTCTTAACTGGTTACAGCAGGGTATGACACACCAAATGCATCGTGCCCTGTCTTTTCATATGTGCTGCTCTCCTATAATTACTGACTTTCCCCTTTTTGCTGCAATTATCTCTTCTCCCCCATCCCTTAATGATCAGCTGTGGAATTAAGCCGATTTTCTCACTCTTCCCTTGTTGCCATGACAACTGGCCTGCACCTGCCACTGGATGAACAGTGGCACTTTTGGATGGGGAAAAATAACCACAATGGGAACAGTTTATGGTTTCTTTCTATAACTAAGGGGAAGGGGGGGTTAGAGTAAAGTTGCAAAGCAACTGTGATGGGGGATGGGAATAGTCTCAGAAAGAGAAGAGATGGAACAACTGACTGAAAATGCACAAAGGAAGTTTATGTAGTACTTGGAGAAACAAAAATTCTCCTTTCTTTTTAATCCACAGTTGGCTATGCAATTTTAAAGGTGCGCACCCTGAATATACATGAAAATGTGGAAAGATGGAAACAACTTCTGAAAGAGTAACATACAAAAGTTTAAAAAAGGAATCTGATCACACCAAATTGTCATTCTTCCACACTGGGGCAAGTTTTCAGTTCTAAAACATTTACCGTACATTTCACTTCTCTTCTATATAATTCCAGCACTAAGTATAAAAACAACAAAACAGAGACCTACAATGGCAGTGCCTGATAGTAATTATTTAAATCATGATTTGATAAAAACAGCAACAGAATTATGATCCGCTCATAAGGAGTACCTCCATCAACTTCCAGAAAGTTGTTGGTAGGGATATAGAATTCCTCAGAAAGGAATTCTGAAGCCTAGGGAGACTCACCAAAGAAATTCCCTCTCTCACTTCTTTTGTTCTTTAAGCTCTCCAAACCTTCATTTCCAACCAAAAGGGATAATTTCCATAACATCAATCCTAATACTGGTACTATATAACAGTGTTTGGTGCAATGCAAATATAATTATTAAGAGGGAACAAATTTCTCACACTTCAGTTTACCTATGAGCAGATGCTGTAGAAATCTTCCTTGGTGTCTTACCCCAGTGATTTATTTTCTTTAAAATAGTTTCATTAAAGGGAGGGAGGAAGGGAGGAAGGAAAGAAGGCAGGTAGGAAGGCAGGCAGGAAGGCTGCTACATGTACCGCTAAGCAAATCATTAACTTGTATCATCATAATTATTTCAAAGAATCCTTCTAATCCTCACATAGAGAGAAGACACATTCTGAGAAATCAGAGGTGATGATCAGATGGCAGGTAAGATTGGAGAGGTACTTGATAGGAGGTAGGGTAGTGATGAGAGAGACTGTATTCTGCTAGGGAAGTGGCAATGTTCACCATGACAGCCATTTTCTGACAGTACCTAGAACATGGTCTCAAAATTCTAAATATATTGGAATTTTTCTGATTTCTATTTTCTGACTACAGCTTCTTACCAAATATAAATTGCCACATAACACATTACAACAGAGGAAAATGGTTATTGCTTGAATATGTGCTTTTCAGATGACAGAATAGCTTAAAACACTAGGATACTATGACATAGCAACTCAAGTGAGTTTTTCTAAATGGACATACATTATTGAGATGTATATCCATCGTCCAAGATATGATCCACATATATAACAACTGCAGTAGTTGATGTTTCTAGATTTAATAGAAATCCAGTTATATGCCAGATAGTTCAGATGTTTTTGTATCATCATGCAGTTCCTCATCCATCTGTTTGTGTCACCCCCTTTTCATTTTTTCACAATAAAATTCCATGCTTGATATCTGGATTATAGATCTAATAATGGAACCTGCTATAAAGGAAAGGGGTTGGTTTGAATCCATTCAGGTTAAGAATCTAATAATATATCTGGGCCATAAAGCGACATGCTCCCTGATTTCACAGTATATACAAAATTGGTATTGAAAAGTTTGCAATAGAGACTTATTGAAGTACCCATGTGTATATGTAATACACAAAAAGTCATCGCTTTAGTAGGACACATTCATTTGACTGGAATAGTGTTAAACATTTTCTCTGTGTTGGCAGGCAAATTTTGAATTTAGGAAATAATGCTGTGGATACTTATTGTTGAGATGGAATTACCACTAAGTGACAGCATATGTATATCAAAAAGCAAAATGGTAACCTTGCTTACTCTTTCCTCTCAAGATACTTTCTATCAAAGAAGCACATCTGCATTTTTATTCCTCTACAAATTACTAAATTATGCTCAGCCACCATTTTTAATTTAAGAAATAGTTACTGGGAAACATTCTCAAATAAAAATGGTGCTGGAAGTAAAATCTTTGCTTTGAAAAAAATTGCTTTCTGCTTTAAGATTAAAAAATAATAATAAGGCAAATATGACTATGAGATAAATGGATGCCAATGGATATGTCTATGGGAGCATTGGTACTCACTAAACTAGTACAGTACCATTTATTAAAAAGTTAAATGCCAACATAGCAATATTTCTATATTAGTTGTGAATAATTAGCGTTGAGGTAATTCCCCGTTAGGAGAATGAGCGCATACAGGGAGACGTAGTGAGAGTAATGTTGAATAATACACACATAGCACACCGATACACTGTACAGTAAATGTAGGTTTTTACTTCCAATAAACGTTTAAGCACAGTCCAAGATAAGCAATCCAAGTCATTCGCAGGTAAAGCAGTCAGTTTTTAGTTCAGGGATAATCCAAGTATCAAAGTCCAGTATCAAAAACAGTTCAGTAACAGACTTACATCAATGATCAGTAACAGTCATTAGGAGGAACGACAACTCTCTCCAGCAGAAAGGAACAGAGACTCACTGAGACTTTCCTGAGACAAAACAACCCAGGTTTCTGGCTCCATCTTATGGCCATTTGTGGAACCACACCCAATTACAGATTTAGTATTCTCTTAAAGGCATAGTATTAAAATGTCTATCCTAGTTTATATATTTCCAACCCAAATAACTGTTAGGTGACTTACATTCCTAACAATTAGTAATGAGCATGTTACAATACATCCATGTGAGACCAATGCTTTGTGAGCTGCACTGGTTGGCCAGCTGGTTTATTGCTTGCAATTCAAGATACTGGTTAATCCCTCTGTGATAGTTTCTGCCCATCTTGTAAGACAGGTGGATGCACCTTAGATCCCTTTGAACAAACAATACCATCTATCAGGATGTAGGAAATTTCCTTCTGAAACAGGACCCCTTCTCCAGGACTCTATGGCTCCCTCTAATGATGTTGAACAATTTACTGAAGATCTGGTTATTTGCCCTGGTTTTGATAGATTTGTTGTGTCATTGTTGCTGAGCCAATTTATGCTTTTCTGTTTTTTATTTATGATTTTTCTTCGGAATGCATAAGATCTATATCCTTTTATTTTATTTTTCCTGCTTTTAAAGAGCAAGCTTGTTTGGAGGGGGCTTCTGTATTTCATTATTGTTAGATGAGATGCACAGCAAACAAGTCAAATAAATAAACAAAAAACAAACAAACAAACAAACAAGCAAACAAACAAATAAATAAAAATTAAAATATTATGTCTTATTCAATACTCTTATTGTTTTAGGATTTTGGTTGGAAAATTGGTTCATTTCATAAGGTAGCACATTTGTTTTAGATTTTGTGTTCTGTAGAACTAACATGATGTTTTATGGCAACCAGAAGAAGGCATACATAGCTATATTCTCAACTTAAGGGACAAAACCAGGACCTTGCTGGTTTTGCGGCAAGTGCTGTAGATGCTGTCAACTCCTAAATTCAAAATGCATTCAGCCATAGCATCCCATGAGATGACAATAAAGTTGACTGATTCTTTTCCCTGCTATTATTATGAAGTATCCCCAGAATAGCATCAATTTAATCTGAGACAGTGAAGCCCTCCTTGCAACACAATATAAATCACTACTAGAATGAAACATCTCAGAACCCAGAATAAGGTCAGATAAAATAACCCACTTAATTCTGCATCTTAAGATAAAAAGGAAGTCTTCTTCTGTAGTTCTTTCTTATAATTATTTGCATATCATGCTGAAAACATCATCCTATCCCAATTGCAAGAAATCTGTACGTACTTCATTGACCATTGGAGAATAATTATGTCTGCCCCAGATGGCTCCAGGATCATATAGATAATGTGAACAAAGAGATCAAATGTTTTAAATGTCCTATAAGAATGTAATTTGGGCCATGCCCTTCTCAAACCTGATTGGGTATTTTGCTGATTAGAGAAAAGAACCCTTAGTCCATTTCTAACTTTCCAAGATCAAAAGCATATACGCTTATGGTTATTATTTTTTTCAGGATTGAAGGTAGACTTTTCAGCATTGAAGGTTGACTTAACATTTTCAGATGTGTCATTCTGTAGGTCTCCAATAGCTTAGCAGTAGTTAATGAGAAATTTCTGAATGAAATTTCATTCAGAAAAGGTTTGCAAACTTAGTGTCCTTTAAAAGTCTCCACTGCAGTTGCAAACAAGATAGCTAATCCTGTTGTTTCGCAGCACTCAAACCTATAGAAAACTAGTCCTATGATGTCCCCATTAGCAGTAGATACCTGTAGCACATGTGGGCAATCTCCCATCCTCTCCTATCTGGAGAGGTTACAAGGAACAGATCTGCTCACTAGTTCATTGATCTTTGCCCCAGTCATCTTCAGTTCAATATATCTATCCCATAAGTTATGGGAAATTCTAACATGAAATTTCCACCCAAGTGATAGATTCCAGTTGACTTTAATTGATTTTATTGCATTTAGTACTAAATTAGAAAGCACCAGGAAATGCCAGAGCTCAAAGAAAATGGGGGAGGAGGAGAAGGACAAGGATGAGGAAGAGGGGGGCAGTGACAGAAACATATTTTTTTCTGTATATTGCCATAAAAACTACAATAAGACATTGGGACTCAAAGATAAGAAAATAAGAAACATCAGCTTCTGTAAGACTTCTTAAGATTTCTATTTTACTTTTTAAAATCTCACATCTCCCAAACTGGAAGCCGGGTGGGAGAATGGCACATTGAAGTCACAAGATACAATTTTCTTCCTCTTTTCTAAAGGCTTCCAGTGTAAATATTGGTGTTGTCAAAGGTGGTACCTGTTAAGTTTGGAGAGTAATGGAGACCAGACATCTGACCAGTGACTTCAACTCTTTAATAACAGTAAATAGAACAGAACAGAGCAAGGTTATGGGCAGCAGTAACCCTTTTATAGGGTTGGCTGCTACCCTATTAACCAATAACATATGCAACAAGTTCAACTAAAACCCAATAAGAAGTGTCCTAATATTGGCCAATCAGGGGCTTGTTATGGACCAATCCTTGTTCATTGTTTAAGGACCAATCAGGTGTGCAGGCTTTCAAAACCTGCTTTGCATTTGGGCCAAGTTACTTTTTATTGATTCACAACACCCCTCCCCCTTGGGCTCCGTTTGAGGGGAGCTGTAACAAAATCTTCAAGATAGACAGGCCGTTTGGTCTGTCTGGATGATTTCCGTGGCTCCACCGGGTTTGGCCTAAAGTCCAGTTCCGGTGGAGCGTTTGGATGATCACAATTAAGTTCCGTTTCGCTGCACGGTGATTCCGTGCTGCTACCGCTATGGTTGTCTCCGCCAATCAGTGTTTCTTCGGGGTTTCGCAGTTCGGTTTCCCCTGTGTTAAGGTCCCATGGGACAGTCAACTCCCTCCCCGCTTCAATTCCTGGTACTTCGCTGGGCCGTAGGGTTTCCGTTGGCCTGCTATTTGTCATATCAAAGTCAATTTCCTCGATATTTCCTCCCCCCTCAGTTGGTGAACCCGGGGAGCCCTGGGCGCTGGGTGGTAATCTCGAACGGAGTTGGTCTATGTGGCGTTTCCACACCCTTCCATCGTCTGTTAGCAGGCGGTAAGATCTAGGCCCTGTGAGTTGGGTGACGGTTGCGGGTATCCATAAAGGATCGCCAGAGAAGTTTTTGGCAATGATTAAGTCGCCTACCTTAAATTCCTGGCATTTGCTGCTGGAGCCGAAAGGCTTTTCGGGTGCGTATGCGGGGTGGAGCCAGTCGAGGTGTGATCGTAGTTTCCGCCCCATGAGAAGTTCGGCGGGCGTTTTGTTAGTAACGCTGTGGGGCATGATGTGGTGCAACAATAAAATTCTATTGATTTTTTCATCAATGTTGCCGAATTCCATTTTGTGGAGGGTCTTTTTTACAAACTGTACCATGCGCTTGGCACGTCCGTTCGCCGCAGGGTGCGCGGGCGAGGTTAGCGCATGGCGGATGCCCCGGTCAGCAAGATATTGTTCAAATGGTAATGCTGTGAACTGTGGGCGTTATCCGAGACCAAAACGTCCGGAAAACCATGTGTGGCAAATAGCCTGTTTAATTTGTTGATAACTGAGTCCGTTGTAGTTGTGTTCATTCGATGGATCTCAAGCCAATTTGAATAGGCGTCGACAGTAATCAGGAAAGTGTGTCCTTTTGTAGGCCCCGCAAAGTCAATATGAATACGGGACCATGGTCCCCTCGGAGTTTCCCATTCGGTTGGGCTTGCTTTAGGTGGGCGTTGCTGACGTCCTGGCAACGTTGACAAGTAGCGACCCAGGCCTCGATTCTTTTGTCGATTCCCGGCCACCAGGCGTAGCTCCGTGCGAGTGCTTTCATCCGCACTATGCCCGGATGTCCGTCGTGCAATACCGCCAAAACAGTTTGTTGCAGTTTGCCCGGGATTACGACTCTATCGCCCCACAAGATGCAGCCCTTTTGGGAAAACAGTTCGGTTTGGCGGGCTTTGAAAGGTGCCCATTCAGGTGATAATTGTTCTGTTGGCCAACCACGTTCAACCCAGCGTAGGATGTGTTGCAGAACCGGATCACGTTTTGTTTCGAGGGCAATGTCTGTCGCTGTCAGTGGTGGTACGTGTAGAGCCTCAATTTGCAGCGTTGTGATGGTTGGGGCTGGATCTTCAACCGATTCTGGGAGCGGCGTTCTGCTCAATGCATCAGCGTGGAGAATTGATTTCCCCGGGCGGTGTTGCAAGGTGTAGTTGTACGCCGCCAAGAATTCAGACCAGCGGGTCATTCTGGGGGACAATATATATGGGGTTGGTTTATTACCCGCAATAATCCCCAGCAGTGGTTTATGATCAGTAATTATTGTAAACGCACGCCCATACACATATTCATGAAATCTTTTAACTGCAGCCACAATAGCTAAAGCTTCTTTGTCCAGCTGACTATAATTTCTTTCAGCTTTAGCTAAAGTTCGCGAAAAAAACGCGACGGGAGCTTCCGCTCCGTTCGGTAATACGTGGGCCAGGATTGCTCCAACCCCAAAAGGTGAGGCGTCACAAGTAATAGTTAGCGGGAGAGTCTCGTTGTACTGCATAAGTACAGAATCAGAAGTTAGCAATTTCTTTACTTGTTGGAAAGCGTATTGTTCACGTTGTCCCCAAACCCACGTTGCTTTTTTTGTCTAAGAGTCTATGTAATGGTTCAGCTACCGTTGCTTTATTGGGTAAAAAGACGTTATAAAAATTGATAAGTCCAAGGAACGCCTATAGATCTGCCTTGTTCCTTGGAGTGGGGGCCTTCTTAATTGCCTTTAATTTGTCCTCAGTGGGATGGATTCCTTGACTGTCCAGGAGGTATCCCAAGAACTCCACCCTTTCGGTACATAACTGGCATTTATTTTTTTAACTTTGAGGCCTGCGTTTTGGAACCTTTGTAAGACCTCTCGGAGTCATTTTTCTAGAATGTCTCGGTTAGGGGCGGCGATGAGTACATCATCGAAATACGGTACGACCCCTCTTATTCCTTGTAACAGCCTTTCCATTAAGCTCTGAAAGATTCCTGGTGCAACGCTTACCCGAACTGGAGCCGGTTGCATTTAAATGTGCCCCTATGCGTGACGATAGTTTGCGCCTCCGCGGTGGCCGGATCTACAGGCAATTGTTGATACGCCTGCGCTAGGTCTAATTTAGCGAAAACTTTCCCGCCGCCCAGGGAATGGAGCAGGTGTTGCACTACCAGCACTGGATATGCACTTTGCTGAAGTGCGTGGTTTAGGTGGCCCGGTAGTCTCCGCAAATTCTCAGTGACCCATCAGGCTTGATAGGCGTCACTATTGGGGTTTCCCACCGGGCGTGGTCGGTGGGTTCCAGCACGCCCTGTGCTATTAGCTTATCGAGTTGTTCGTCGATTTTAGGTTTCAGGGCGAACGGTACCCGACGCGGCTTAAGGCGGATGGGTGCTACCTCAGGGTTCAAGTTAAATGAAATCGGGGTCCCCTTGTACTTGCCTAGTCCGTTCGCAAAAACGCTCTTGGAATTCTTGCACGAGGCTTCCTCCCAATCGTTGCTCTCGGCACGGTGGACTCCGGCTACAGTGATTCCGGCGGTCTGAACCATTGCAGGCCTAAAAGACTAGGCCGGTCACGGTCCACGACAGTCAGTGGCAGTGCGACGGTGCGGTCCTTGAAAGAGACCTGGAATCTGCGGGACCCGACAATGGGAATTCGGTTACCCTGGTAGTCTTTGAGTATAACCCTTTGAGGGTTGAGGTCTTGGCAGCGAATCGACGGAATGAGCTGTTGGAGCGTCTTCCAGGACACCATCGAGAGGGATGATCCTGAGTCCACCTCCATTACACAAGGTTTGTTTTCGATAGCGACCTTCACTCTGATTTTCCCGGCATCAAGGGATGTAGCGTGGCCTATGGTAATTGTTTGGTGGGTCTCTTCCCGCCTGGTTTCTTCACGCCTGGTGGAAGTGGTGGACGGTTTGTTTCTGTAGGAGTGGCTTCCCCATTGGTGATTCAGTTTGTCTCGGGGTGTGCCGAAGAATCCTGAAGACTGGTATTCGGCCTGTCGGGTTTGGAGTTTTGTTTGCTTCTGCAAACCTTTGCGATGTGACCTCTTTTCCCATAAGCGCGCGCAGAGTGCGTCGAGGAATTTGCAGCTGGATCGTGGGTGATTCGCTCCACATCCTGCACAAGGTCGAAGTGAGCGTTGTGTGGACTGGTCTCGTTCCGTTCGGAGTCGGTTGACCTCTTCCTCATCGCTTTCTGACGGGGATTCTAGGTCTTCGTGGTGAGTCGATACCGGGTGTCTCTCTGAGCGAGGCGAGGTATCGTTGGCGAGTTGGCGTGGCGGTGCGCTAGTGTGACGCCTTCGGGCTGCCGACTTTTTGGTTGCCTCCGCTGCAGTGGCTTCTTTAAGGGCATCGGTGAGGCTGATGTCCCCCTTAGCCATGATTTTACTCTGGATCGTGCAGTCTTCTAGGCCCAGAACTAGGTGGTCACGGAGGGCTTCTTCTAAGTCAGAGAACCCGCAGAGGCCTCCAAGGTTGCGGAGGTCTGCGACGTAGTTGGCAAGGTTCTCGCCTTTCCGCTGGTTCCTCTGGTAATATTCATGTCTTCTGACTAAGGTTGGCACGGTGGGCGCGTAGTGGGCCCGTAGTAAAGGCTCGAGGACGTCCCAGTCCATCTCTTTTACTTCGGCTGGCTTGGCAAGTGATTTTGCCATTTTAAACACGGTAGGCCTGCAGTGAGTTAGAAATATAGCTCTTTTTTTGCCGGTTGTTGCATCTTTCAAATTGTTGGTCTCCAGAAACATCTGGAACCTATCCATGTACGACTCCCAGTCTTCGGTTTCTGGGTTGAATGGAGCGGGTGGTACGGCACCGCTGGCCATGTTGCCGTTGATGGTGCGTGTTCGACCACGTGCTCTGTTTGTTGCTCTGTAGATCAGTCAGCTCTTCGGTCTCCGGATCCCACCCTCGTTGCCAGTGTTAAGTTTGGAGAGTAATGGAGACCAGACATCTGACCAGTGACTTCAACTCTTTAATAACAGTAAATAGAACAGAACAGAGCAAGGCTATGGGCAGCAGTAACCCTTTTATAGGGTTGGCTGCTACCCTATTAACCAATAACATATGCAACAAGTTCAACTAAAACCCAATAAGAAGTGTCCTAATATTGGCCAATCAGGGGCTTGTTATGGACCAATCCTTGTTCATTGTTTAAGGACCAATCAGGTGTGCAGGCTTTCAAAACCTGCTTTGCATTTGGGCCAAGTTACTTTTATTGATTCACAACAGTACCCATGTCCAGAAAGTAAATCCACACTTCTTCTTTTAAAAAAAATTTTTTTAAATTGGTTTTTAAAAACAAACATAAACAAACAAAACATAAAAACATCAAGCTATCTTCCATATGTGTACATACAGTGTGCCGGTTGGTTTACAAATTGTTTTGTGCTTCCATTTTGTAGTCTTCAATTACAATTACATTGCATATAATCTCGTATTTTCAATCAAAAATTAAATACCTTAGTATCATTATTAAATCAATCATTTGACTATACTTTTATTCATTCATGTTTTACAAGATAATCATAATTTACTTAGTTTATTTTATAACAGTTCATATTATCATCCCAAATCTATCCTAAAATCATTTCGTAGATATAATAAGAAAAAAGTACATCTTTATATATTTATTATTTTCTAAAAGTCTACTGTATTTACTGTCTAACCATTGATAGAAAAGATCCCAAATTTTATAAAATTGTTTATCCTCTTGTTCTCTAATTTCAAATGTCAATCTACTCATTTCAGCACATTCCAATATTTTCTTAATGATTTCCTCCTGTGATGGTATTTTCTCATTTTTCCAGTTTTTAGCAAATACAATCCTAGCCGCTGTTAATACATTTACAATCAGGTATTTCAAGTCTTTACTATATATTTCAGGTAAAATTCCCAATAAAAATATCTCTGGTTTCAAGTCTATATGTTTTTTTGTAATTTTTTCCAACCACATGTGGATTTTAGTCCAGTATTTTTTAGCATCCGCACAAGTCCACCACATATGGTAATATGAGCCAGGTGTCTGATGACATTTCCAACATTTTTCAGATTTATTCTTGAACTTTCTTGCTATTCTTGTTGGGGGAAAATGCCATCTGTAAAACATCTTATACAAATTTTCTTTATATGCTGTTGACATTGTCATTTTATAATTTTGAGACCACAATTTTTGCCATTTCTCTAAATCAATCCCATATCCAAAATTCTTCCCCCAAGCAATCATAGTTTCTTTAACTTGTTCTTCTTCTAATTTAATTTCTAATAAATATCCATACAGTTTTTTAATCACCTTTTCATCAGTACCTGTCAAAATCTTATCTAAATCAGTCAATTTATCATAGAAACCTTCCATTTTAGAATCTTTATCATACCTTGAATGTATTTGCACATATGAAAACCAATTCATCTTTATACCTTGTTCCTCTAGTTTTTGTATAGATTTGAGTTCACCCTTTTCATTCAATATTTCACCACATGTAACTGTTTGTTCCTTTTTGTATATTATAGGATACAAAAATGCTTCAATAGTCGATAACTAGACTGGAATTTTCAAATAACATTGTCTTTTAATCTTCTCCCAGTTTAACCACAGAGACTCCCATATATAATGTCTTCTAAAATACCCCTGTATTTTAGTTCCTTTATACCATAAAAAAGCATGCCACCCCAACAACAAATCATGTCCTTCTGATGTCAACAATCTAGTATTTCTTAGTGTTATCCATTCCTTAACCCACATCAGATTTGTAGCTTGATAGTACAACTCCCAATTAGGCAAACCAAATCCTCCTCTAATTCTAGCATCTTGCAAAAGTTTTAACTTTATTCTCGCTTTCTTATCTTGCTATATATATTTCAACACAATTTTATTTAAATCTTCAAAGTAATCTTTTCCAAGCCTAATTGGAATTGTTTGAAACAAATATAAAATTCTGGGTAATATATTCATCTTCATTGTTGAAATTCTCCCTATTAGTGACAGTTGTAAATTTTCCCATTTCGCCAGATCTAGCGCTATCTGCTGTTTAAGTTTGGTATAATTATTCTCTTTTAATGTACTACATCTTGCTGTCAAATATATCCCCAAGTACTTGATCTTATTCGTGACCTGAATTTTCAATAGGTCTGCCAGTTCTTCCTTTTGTCTTAATAGCATATTCTTTGTCAAGATCTTTGTCTTATCTTTATTTATTTTCAAACCAGACACCTTTCCATATGTCTCTATCTTTTCTATCAATTTTGATGCTGTTTCTAAAGGGTCTTCTAAGATGAAAACCAGATCATCTGCAAATGCTTGCAGCTTAAATTCTTCCTTTTTGATTTTCATTCCTTTTATATTCTTTTCATCTCTAATATTTCTGTTTAGCACTTCCAAAGTTAACACAAACAACAAAGGTGATAGTGGGCACCCTTGTCTTGTTCCTTTTCTTATATTGATAGAATCTGTCAGTTCTCCCTCTATCATTACCTTTGCTGTTTGCTTATAGTATATAGCTTCTATTGCTTGAATAAATTTTCTAGCAAAACCCATCTGTTCCAACAGTAATAACATGAATCGGCAATTCACATTATCAAATGCCTTCTGTGCATCTAGAAATATCAGAGCCATTTGTTTTTCAGGATGTGCCTTGTAATATTCCAAGGTGTCCAAGATTACTCTCATATTGTCTTTAATTTGTCTCTTTGGCAGAAATCCATTTTGATCAGGATGAATAAAATTATTTGAATATTTTTAAGTCTTTCTGCCAATATTGAAGCAAAGATTTTATAAGCTGCATTTAGTAGAGAAATGGGTCTATAGTTCTTAATTTGTAATGGATCGGCCTCCTCTTTTGGAATAAGTGTAATATAGGCTTCTGACCATGATTTAGGTATCTTCTTTAACATAACTTCATTCATAACTTCTAGCAATGGAAGATTCAACAATTCTTGTAATGTTTTGTAAAATTCTGCCGGAAGTCCATCTGGGCCTGGTGCCTTTCCATTATTTTGCTTCTTAAGTGCTTCAGTTAACTCCATCATCATTATTTTGCTTTCTAACATTGTTTCAATCTCTTTGGGTAAATTAGCATTCTGTAAGTACTGTTTAACTCTTTCCTCATCAATATTCTCTTGTATATGTAGTTTCCCATAGAAGTCTCGAATGATTTCCTTCTTCTCTTTACTGCCATAGCAAACTTGGCCTTGGTCATCTATTAATTGCATGATTAATAGATTCTTTCTCCTTTCTCAGTTTGTTATGCTAACCATCTACCTGGTTTATTTGCGTCTTCAAAGAAGTTCTGTTTAGCACCTATAATTTTCTCTGCTAATTCTTCTTTTTCTATTTGACCCATTTTATGTTTAATTATATCCATTTTTAGCTTAATGTCCTTTTTCTGTGGCATTTTCTGTAGCTCTTTTTCAAGTCTTTTATACTCATCCTCTAAGGCAGGGGTCCTCAACCACCGGGCCGCGGACCGGACCGGCCGTGGAGCACTCTTTACCGGGCCGCAAAGAAAATAAAATTTAAAAAAATGGCGGCTTTCTTCACCTTCGGTGAATGCTGCTGGGATCGGGATCAAGGACACAAATGAAAGAAGGGGAGGGAGGAAGCAACCGAAGCCTGTCCTTCTCTCTGGGTCAGCTCTCTCAGTCGCTCTCTCGCTCCTCCACCAGCACAGGAAGAAACTGCTTCAAAAGCGGGGGCTTTTCCTGTCGCCGCAGCTTCCCGAAGCACCCGTTTCTCCCCCCACCCCCACCCTGTCCGCCCGCCCGCCCGCAGTGCTCCGTTCTGCCTGCCTGCCTGCCTTCGTTAATGGTTGAATCGGAACAGCTTCGGCTGAGTAAAAGAGGCGAATAGTTATTATTCTCAGCCGAAGCTGCTCCCAAACAACCAGAAACTAAGGCAGGCAGGCAGGCAGGCAGAACGAGGACACTGTGGATTGAGGCGGCGCACGCGCTGGCGTGGCAGGGTGGGAGTGGGGGTGAAACGGGCGCTGAATAGCTGCGGCGACAGGAAAGCCCCCGCTTCTTTGAAGCAGTTTCTTCCTTGGATGGTGGAGCAGCGAGAGAAGCTCCTTTTCTTCTCCCCCCGCTGCCCCCCGCCGCCCCCCCCCCGCCCCCCAGTCCTTGAAAAATTTTCTGCTTGAAACCGGTCCCTGGTACAAAAAGGTTGGGGACCACTGCTCTAAGGCCTTAGAGGCTAGTCTTTTCATAGTATTCCTTTTCCTTGTATAGTCTATTATCAAGCCTCTAACATATGCCTTCATTGTATCCCATACATTCTGAATTGATGTATCTTCTTTTTTGTTTTCTCTAAAGAAAAAAGGCAATTCTTTCTCCATCCACTGCGTGAAGTCTTTTTCCTTTAAAATAGTATTATTTAATGTCCATCTAGATCTTCTTTTTTGTCCTTTCCATTTAATTGTCATTGGATTGTGATCTGCCCAAGTACTTGTTTCAATATTTATTTATTGAATATTAGTTATTAATTCTGTTGACATCCATATCATATCTATTCTGGACCATGATAAGTGTCTATTTGAATAGAAGGTGTATTCATAAGTTTTAGCATTTCTTTCTCTCCAAGTATCTTTTAAGTTTATTTCATCTACCATTTTAAAAAAAGATTTAGGGAGAGTCTTTCTGTTTTGCTTTATTGTTTTCTGTGCTGTATAGTCCAATTTATTGTCTACAATTCCATTAAAATTTCCCATCATAACTATATTAGCATAGTCCAGTTCTATTATTTTCATATGTAATTTTTTGTAGAATTCTTCTACAATTTTTTTTTTGTAGAATTCTTCTGTTTGTCATTCGGAGCATAGATGCAATCGGAGTGTTTTCGTATTATTGTCCGTTATTTCCACCATTAGTATTCTTCCATCATCATCGGTATAAATCAATTTTGCTGGGGTGGTCTCTTTAATATATAAAACCACTCCTCTTTTCTTACATTGTGTCAAGGAAGTAAATATTTTCCCTAATTTTGGCTGTATCAACAATTGTTCATATTGTTTTTTAATATGTACTTCTTGTAGATAAATTATATCAAATTTTAATTTCTCTTTTATGAAAGGTTTTCCTTCTTTTAACGGCTGAGTTAAGTCCATGTATATTAATTGTAATCAGTTTTTTCTCTTCCATGGTTATATTTTGTAGTTAAGTTTAGCAGCTCTCGTAGATCTTAGTTCACGTTGTTCTTTGGCTTCCACCTTTCCACCTACTGCACCTTCTTCTTTTCAGTCGCCATTTGGCAGTCCTCTTGGAATTCAATTAGTGAGATCTCTTTTTCTGCCTCTTCCTCTTTCCCTCCAAAAATTCTGTATAAAATAATTCCGCTTTCTCAATTGAGTCAATTCTATGTCTCTGTTCTTGCCATGTGAATATTAAACCTTCTGGAATCAGCCATCTATAATTCACCTCTTTTTAAGTAGCATTTTAGTCAGGAATCAGTATTCTCTTCTCATCTCTCTCACTCTTCTGGGTATTTGTTTCAAGACTACAATCTCCTTGTCTTTATATTTCAATGTTTTCTCTTTTGCCACTTGCAATATTTGCGTTTTAATGGCTTTCTTTGTAAATCTAATGTGAACTTCTCTTGGTAAGCTATTTCTCATCTCATATCTTGTGAAAACTCGATAAACCTCATCTATTCCATCCATCATCTTCTCTTGAGTTATTTCCAAAGCTTCAGCCAGTATTTCTATCATTATCTCAGCTAAGTTTTGTCCTTTTTCTATCTTCTAGTTTTGGAATCTAAGAGAGAATTCTGATCTATCCATCTCCCATCTCAACATACCACTTTTATCTTGTTCAACCACCGTTAATCTATTATCAATATCTCCAATCTTCTTGTCTCTTTGTTTATCTTCTTCTTCAATTTTTGGAAACTCTCATCATACTTCAACATCATTTGTTGGATGTTCTCCACTTTTTCATCGGTTTTCCCTGTTCTTTGTTCAATGTTCTCTTTGTTCAATGTTCTGTTCTTTGTTCAATGTTCTCTATTCTCTTTTCAATATTCTCTGATCTTGCTTGAA
This sequence comes from Notechis scutatus, assembly GCF_049901735.1. Taxonomy (NCBI): domain Eukaryota; kingdom Metazoa; phylum Chordata; class Lepidosauria; order Squamata; family Elapidae; genus Notechis; species Notechis scutatus. The sequence continues at coordinate 260,902,310 of NC_142009.1, read as the reverse complement.
CATTTTGAATTCCTTGCATAATCATCTGCAGAGTCACTTTTTCTTGTTCTTTTTCTTGCTTTAACATTGTCTGTATTAAACGTTGTCCTCCAGATGGTGGAGAGGAAGAAGTAGAAGTTGAAGAACCAGGAGCTGTAAATTTCCTACTCATTTTAAGCAATTCAAAATCTTCAGGTTCTTCTAAACCTTAATCCAATTGTGAAGTAACCAATTATAGTTCAAAATAAAAATAGTAGAAAAATGAAGCCCAATAATAATGATTTTAAAAAAGGGAAAAAAAGGGGGGGAGGACAAAATTTCTTCAGGTTCTTGTATACCTTAATCCAATCAGTAGTTAGATGAAGAAAGGGCCTTTTAAAAAAAAGAAAAAAAAGGAAAAGGAAAAATTCTTCAGGTTCTTCAACACCTTAATCCAATTGACAGGTCTCAAATAGAAAAGAGTGCATAAGAATAAACCAGAAAGGTAGATGCAAAAACAAAAATACCAGGAAAGGGGGAAAAGGCTATTCCTTAAAAAAAACATTAATACTAAAGCTTTCCCTTTAAAATAAAAAGCAAACGTAGAGATTGGACTTCCAAAGAAAAAAAGAAAAACAAAGGCAAGCTCCAACAATGCCAAAAACCCAAATAGTTATTACAAGAAAAAAAAGATACAATGAAATACAATGAAGCTGGTGAGGAGGGATAGCACAACTTAGAAAAAGTAAAAAGAGCACACTGCACTTTGTTTAATTATCCAAGGCTCTTATTATAACTCTCTTCTCCAAAAACTTATCACTTTTTTTCCCCCTAGGTTTCAACACCAGACTCCAGCTGTTGATAGAAACCCAGAAGAGCACCTGCAATCATACTCTCCCATGCTCTTCCCTCTATCTTATCAAATAGCAATGTCCTTGAAAAAGAGTCTCAGTTCTTTCTTTCTCAGCTTTGTCTGGTCACAGGGAAATAGAATATTTTCAAGCTTCTAGTTGGCAGTGTTACAAAGTTTCTTTGCTCTCACTTTCCCCCTCCTTTTCCAAGCAGGATATAATGAGAATTAATTAAAAAAAGAAAAAGATATTTTTTAAAAAAGAAATAACTAAAAGGGAGCCTCTAGCGTAAAATATTACAAAATCAAAAAGGAGAAAAAAAATAGACGTAAAAGAAAAAAACCAGTCCAGTTTCAAAATATAAGATCGTTTATAGAAAATCCAGCAATAAGAAAAAAAACACATTACTTTGACATTCCTGTTTAAAATTGCAGCTTAATCAGTTCTGTCAAAACTTTAACATCTTCTTTCTTTTCCTTAGGGTGTCCTTTCAGATCTTAGAATAAAGAAAAGGTTTTCACCAAACCGGCACACTCTCTCTTTCTGTTCTCTTCCATTTCGGAGCTGTCCCAACTTCAGCAGCTTTAATGGCTGCCTCTTTGCCGCTGGCAAGAAGAGCTTCTCCTGGATCTACCAGGGACTTTGCGGTATCCCTGGGATCGACAGGATGCACTCTTCACTTTCACCATCTCTTCGGGATGGTTTAGATCCGATAGGACCATCCAGGAGCAAAGATATCGGCAGCGATCTCAGACCTCCCATATCGCATGCCGTATCGTCGCGACCCCAGCTCCGCCCTCCTAAATCCACACTTCTTTACCAATATAGATGCTAGAGCCAATGCAACAAAAAGAGTATTGAAGAAGGTGATCAACAGATTATTGGTTGAAAAGCTTTTACCAAAATAATTGGGGAAAAACTTGGGCTTATTTAACATGCCTCTCCGAAAATACAATATTTCTGCCTTGCTCCATAGCAGAATTGGGAAATTGCTGCAGAAGATACCATGCATTCAATTAGAAGAAATTTGACAATGCTGAGTAATTTCAAAGTTGAACAGAAAACTGCATGCTGAAGTATTTTGGGGTTACTAGCGTAAATGTTGCTAACCTAAGAAAAATTAAGTACAAACAATTTCAGATGCCATTTTGGTACCTTTTTCTCTTTTTTAACATTAGGGTATTTTACAATTTTAAGGACTGTTTCAATCCCACAGGTTAAAAATTAATAAATTATTCATCATTCCTTTCAAATGGTTATACAAATATCAAGCATGACTTATTAAATAGCACAAGCAGCACTTCACTTTAGATCCACCAATTTTTCAAATAATACTGAAATACTTTTGAGGAGTCCAATAACAAGCACTTTGACACCTCTATGAATTAAAAACATTGCATAAAAAATTCCCTTCAACAAAATAAAAAGCAGCTATTTTGTCAAATGCTGTATGATCAAGATGGTTCCTACGGAGATCATTTCTTAAGTTTAGCTAAACTGAGCCATTGCGTGTATCAAAAAAACATCTGATTAAAAATTATATCTCTCTCCTCCACTGTTTCTCATAACCAAGGGGAAAATGGATTGATTTCAATCAGGCAGTCCACTGACGCATCCCATCTGGCATATGTACAGTAGAATGGCTAAAGTTTATTTTTGCATAATGAGATTAGCAAAAATTTATATATTGTTGGAATATATCATGTTCTGGCCTTTTTAAATGGGAACATATTGTAGCTTCTTGTCTTCCCCTCCTACAAAAGAGAATAATGCATTATTTCAGAAAATAATGGACAGTTTCAATAAATGTATTTTCTCCAATCTTCAGCAGTAATCTTTCATTATTCTAACTTTTTTTAAAAAAATCCTTAACTGGAAAATCAAAGCCAAGAGGATAGATGAACCATAGTTCTTCCACAAGTCTTAAAGTAATCCAAAATGAGTTTGCAGATATAAGAGATGATACAAGTAATCACACAGTGACTGTTTTCTGATTGGAGAATATCTTCCTGGCAGCATACTGGAACTTACAAAACATTTGTTTGAGGTCCAAGTTATTAGATGTTGAATATTTAGGTTCTGGGCGCTGCTTAAGGTGATTAATGTTTGTAGTCTAAAAGGTACGTTCCACTTACAACAGCATAAAAACAGCAAAACTGCTCTGCTATGAAAGATACCCATTTTTCACATGGCAGAGAATTTGAAATATTATCTCAAAGAAAGGGATAACATTATTCTTTTTAACCTCTGCCTTTCAGGAGTAAATAATCAAAAGGGTGAATGAAAAAAATTATGACTTGGACAGTTAATACTAGCAATATTATTACCAAGCCAGTATTCTACGCTCAGCTTTGAAACCAAGTACAAAGTTGAAGCAGTACACATAATGGAAGCAGTATATTATTAACATGAATTATCCTGCATATTACTGAGACTTAAGTTCCTCACACACATAACAAATGGAAGTTGATTTCCAACATTGCTATATAGTGGCAACTAAAGATATCTTGTACTATAGTGTTCTGACCCAGCTCCCCAAACATGACAAACCCTCTGATGTGAACTCAAAAGATTAGGAATGCTGGTAAAAAGTTTCTAATAAGTCCACCCATCCGGAAGATGAACAGTTGTCTGCCACACCTATCTCTACCCCCTGCAGAGCTAGGGTGGGGCCTTGCTGGCAACGGTGGTTCTTCCTTCCCCAGGATCGGCCCACAGCTTTCCAATGCTGTCCTCTTCTCTGCCTTCTGTTCAGCCGTGCATCAGGCATTGGACCCAGCTGTTCCTCCTCTTCTTCATCAACCACCTCCAGGTCTGGGAACTGTTGACTCTCCATCTGAGGGCTGATTGATGGCCTAGGCTCCACCTCTGTCTCTCTCTCTCTTTGCCAGCTCCTCTTCCTCCTCAGAGCTCTCAGGTTGCCCTGATGCTGATCCTGACTCCCACGCCTCTTCCTCCTCTGATTCAGTTGCTGGAGGGGCCAGCAGCTGACAGGCCACAACACATACTTACAGACCGACAAGTTCCAATATGTTGAAGGAAATGTATTCTCCTCCAATTAGCAAAAAACAATATATTAAAATATAAGATTGCATCAGGGTAAAGCAGGTGCCAAGGTCAATGTTGCCTTATTAACTTTCTGGAGTTTTATTTTATGAGCATCAATAGGCCTGTCAATTGGGTGATTTTGTGGATGTAATCACAATCTAGTGCACAAAGTTCCTCATCAAAGGCTACTATACAAAGTTAGCAGCCATGGGACAAAAGGATTCATATTTTAGTGATTTAATAACTGATTGTCAAAAAAAAAAAAAAGTAGAACTAAATGGGCAGTTTTTTCAATGGAGAAAAGAAAAAAGTGGATTTTCTCAAGGATATATTTTTGCTTTCTAATGTATTTGCAAATTATCTTGATGGAGAGTGGAGAGAAATATTAACAAAACCCACAAGTGATTGTGAAGACTTTAAGAAAGATGTCTTTAAACAAGGTAAATGGTCGACCAAAATGGTTAATGAGGTCTAGATTACATAAGTGTAAAATGATGGACATTGAAGAGAAAAACAACTTCATGTATTTCAGCATTGCCTCCAACAAATCAAGAAAAAGACATTAAGATCATAGAGGACAGTGATGGGAGCAGGAAGATACGGAAATCACGGGAGCAAGAGAATGAGTCCCTGAGTAGCTCAAGAAGAACCTGAAGTGATATGGTACATTTTTCATGAGGAATGTGGAGCTCTGATAAGGACCAGTTTAGGCCAGCTAAAGGCAAAGACTATACAAAAAATTGAACTTTAATAACCTGAAAACTCCTTATAACCACACCTCCTGAATATTCAATTGAACATTAACAACCTCAAGATCAGAATATTGTGGGATGTTCAGAACTGTTACATGGTATATATATATAGTTACTGGGCATGCTCTCTATATGCTTGATGGCTCAAATAATACCAGCCAATCAAAGAACACATTCCAAACCAAATATGTTTGAACTACATATAAAATGATTTGTCCCCTTTCTGTCATGGCCTCGTTGGAGCCTGAGTCCGCAGAGGAGGATGAGCCAGAGCTGGGGCCAATGGAGGAAGAGAGCGCGGCCTCGTTGGTTCCGGAGGAATGATCAGAGGAGCAGGACAAAGCAGCCCCGGGTCCCTTGGGGCCTGAGTAGGATTGCCAGCAAAGAAGAATGGCACAGAACGACTGAGTGGGGGGGGAAAGAGGGCAGGCAGTGGAGCAAAGGAGTGACAGAGCTCTGGCAACAAGCAAGGCTCGCCCTCTTCTGATCCCCAAGCACAGAGAGTGAAGAGGATTCAGGCCAATCCGACAACTCGGGAGGAAAGCGTCCCACCCCTCTTCACAAGGCTCACCTGGGGACTGAGACTTAAGGAGACGCCATTGGGAGAGGTATTTGTCGGGAACAAATTCTGAATTCTTGGAGCCTTGCATGCTGTTGCTGATGTCTGGATTTTGCTGTACTTCCAATATTTGAGGGGCTGCCACAGGGAGGAAGGGGTCAAGCTATTTTCTAAAGCTCCTCTAGGCCAGACAAGGAATAATGGATAGAAACTGAACAAGGAGAGATTTAACTTGGAAACAAGGAAAAAACTTTCTGACAGGGAGAACAATCAACCAATGGAACAGCTTGCCCTCGAAAGTTGTGGGAGCGCCATCACTTGAAACCTTCAAGAAGAGATTGGACTGCCATTTGTCAGAAATGGTGTAGGGTCTCCCGCTTGAGCAGGGGGTTGGAGTAGATGACCTACAAGGTCCCTTCCAACTCTGATTATCTGTATCTATCAGCTTGCCTGCCTCACTGGACTTCTTGCCTTTTTGCTGCCTTGCTAACTTTGTTTGCTGGATTACTTGCAGCCAGAGGCTGTCAGTGGTGCGTGTGGGAGCTTTTGCTCCAGGACTTGCAGGAAATATGGGGACATTTGGGGGAAAGTTGGGGGCAATAAACTGGAGTTAGAACTATTATCTGGCTGTGTTTCTTCCATGCCTTGCCCCAGTTTGTCACTTTTTCCAAGGGTTTTCTCACCTTGCATCTATGGGAGACCTACCTTCTTAGTTATGCTTAATTAATCTACCTTTCTGGTTTGAATCCTATTTTGGCAGAGGCACATTGGTCTAAGAACCTTAGCATGATTTACAGCTATTTAGATGTTGTATTAGTGTGTGCCATTTTCACAAGTTTGCCATCTTGGCAAGTTTAAGATGTGTGGACTTCAATTCCCAGAAATCCCCAGTCCATACATCTTAAAGTTGTCAAGGTTAAAAACATTATTCCATACAGATCAAAATATGTCTCTACCTAGAATATTTTGCTGGTTCTCATAATCACATTTGGAAAACAATATAAAAGTCCTGGAAAAATTAGGTTAACCAAAACTTTTAACAACTTCCTTATGAGAGACTACAGACCATTTGGTACCCAGGGGGAAAAAAAGGCAAATTGAAGGAGACAGGATGAAAATGAATACAATTATGCATAGAATGGACATAGTAGAGAGGAAAAACTTTACCAACAGAAATCGCACAATGAGGCTAATTGTTAAACCCCACACAGCTGGGCAAAATCAAATGTGATGATAGATACCCCTTCCCTCTCTCTGTACACATGTAACCTGCATTTACTCTCACAAATCTCTCAGATGCCTCCCATACACATGAACTTCCTTAATTAGCCTCATTGTCTGTTTTCTGTTTGTTAAGTTTTTCATTCTCTACTTTGTCCATTCTATGCATAATTGTATTCATTTTCATCCTGTCTCCTTCAATTTGCCTTGAAAGAAAAAAAATCACAGCAGGTTGAATTAAGCCATGAATAGCAACAGGGAGAAGAATTAGTTAGGATTCTGTGGTCCAGTAAACCAAATTGCTTCTTTTCATCAACCATATATCAAAGATAATGTGGCTAGCGTGCTGACCTAATTGGAAGGAATAAATGTATTTATGCTCATAAGGTAATATGGATGGATTTATCAATAGTACTGCAACATCACAATGTAATTTCCACTGTGCTTGCCTTTTTTCTTTTCTTTGCCTTTGCCTTGCAATGCAGTGGGCCAAAGGTACATAAATCCTGGTTCTGCTGTTGCCCAAGGCTTTTCAGTAAAGTACAAAGCTTTACTGGGAGCCCAGTATATACAATATATTATTGATTGCATGTAAAAAAAAACCCAATATGTTACATCTTCAAAATGATTTGGCTGCTGTGGGTGAGCCAGGTTTTGGCCACAACACAAGGAAACCAGGATTACACCAACTTTTGTAAAATATTTTTAATGCTAGTCTTGGGGTAAATGCAGAATCATGGAAATTGCAAGAGGAATTTTCAATTTATTATACATATAAACATACTATGATTTATAGTATATTTAAATATTCTTTCTTTCTATCTATCCAATCATCTATATTACATATTATTATTATTTTCAATTCACTAACTATTCTGAATTACTCAAAATGCTTCTTTATAGGTTTCTGGACCTAGGATAAGTTCCCATTTATAAGATAAGTTACAAAGGGACTCTCTATTGCTTCATTATTTATATCTACTTTCCCTTCCATTAATTTCCCAGTCTCAACACAATCTCTTACAATAACTGGAATGAGATTTACTGTTGAACAGACAAAAGAAAGCATTCTTCACACAGGACATAATTAACCTGTGGAATTGATTACCAGAAGGTGATGGTACTGACCTGGATGACTTTAAAACAAGATTTGATAAATTCATGGAGGACAGATGTCAAGAGCTGTTCATGTTGAAGACACATTGTTATTTCTGGTTAAAGGCAGGGGTGGGATTCTACCAGTTCACACCTCTTCGCTAGAACCGGTTGTTAACATTCTAAGCAGTTCTGAGAACTGGTTGTTAGAAGAAATTACTGGCTTAATCCTGTAAGGGAGGCAGGAAGGAAACATTCTGGTGTTGCTTACAGAAACTGCCTCTCCATTAACTCTTATTACATTCTTGGCAGGACTAGACTTCCTGTCTCAGGAATTTCTCTGGAGTTTTTTCCCCCTCCTTTGCTGGTACTTTGCTTGTGTGGAGTGACCATTTAACGTTACAATGGCACTGAAAAAAGTGACTTATGACCATTTTTCACACTTATGACTTTTCCCTACAGTCACGAGAGGCCAGGCGAGGAGATGTGTGTCTTAATGTGAGTGATGTTGAGTTGGCCACACCCAGCCAGTCACATGACTACCAAGCCACACCCACCAACTAAGCCATGCCCACAGAATCGGTTGTTAAAAAATTTGAATCCAGACTTCCGGTTTGTCGGCTTCGCAAGCGGCAGGGATTCGCGAAGCTGCGCGATCCCGCTGGCGCTAGCCACTTTGATGGGTACAGAGCTAGGCCACCTGCAGGGGCAGCTGAAGGTAGGGGGATCCGGAGAGGGGTTTGGGGGTGTTGCAGACCCCTCCCGGCCAGCAGAACCCCTTTTCCCAAGACAGTGCAGCGGCGGTCCGTAATGGCCACCACAAAGAAGCTGGCAGCCAGGTAAGAATGCGCAGGAGGAAGTGGAGAAAGTTTTTGAAAGGAGAAAGTTTTTCTTGGTTCCTAGGACTCTAAGATATATTTAACAAAATTCCTGAAAAGTATGACTTTCTGAATGATACCTTCTAGAAGAGGAAAAAAGCGGCAGTTTGGTGGTGTTGAAAGGAAAGCTTGCCCTCTTTTCCTACGGAATAAATAAGTGGATATTAAGAAACCTATTTTTTTAGGTGAAAACTGGCTTTAAGCGATGAGTGGGAAGAGAGAGACTAAAAAAAATATTTGTATGCTAAGATTTTGTTGGAGGAGATGCATTAAGGATTTGAAGACTAAAATATATTGCAATAAGATTTTAAGAAACAGATTTGGACTTTCTTTTCTCTGATTGATACTACCCCAGGAGGAGAAAGTAAGAACTCTGCCTTGGTTTGGACTGATTGATAACTTTGGGACTGTTTTATTTTTCTTTGGAATATTCTGGTTGTTGTAAGAAGAAAGAAGGGGAAAAGAAAAGAAAAGATTTATAATGGCTCTTTCTATTGAGGAACTGAGAAAAGATTATGAACAAGCAAAAAATGGTAAAGTTGGTTTGAAAGAAGCCTTCCTTTTTTTAGAAATGGCGCTTATTAACTATCAACAAACATTGCAACAGATGAAGACAGCAGAAGAAGAAGAAGGAGAGGAAGCCATTTTAATAAATTTCAGAACTCGACCAAGAAAGAAGGAAGAGGGAAAGGAAGAGAAATAAAGGACTTAAGATTTAAAAACACTTAAGAAAGGGAAAAATAAGGTGCAAAATCAATATAATGATAGTAAACAAAAGGGAAAGGGAACACGACAGAGAAGGGAAGCCAGTAAGGCAGAGGCTAGAAGAAGGGGGGTAGAAAGGTTTGTTGGGAGAAGAAAGAAAGGGAAAAGGTGGAGGAAAGCTACAAAGTTTTGAAATTAAATGGGAAAAAGGAATCTTTTTAGGGATAAAGGATAAAGTATAATTTCTTCAAAAGATTTTGCAAGGTACATAAGATGATATTGTAGTATTGTATTAGAAATAGAAAACTTAAATGGTTTAAGAGTTGATAAGAGATTAAAATGTTGAAATGTTTAATAATGATTGGTTTTAAAATTTAATAATATGAGGGAGGTTTAGAATATTGAGTTTTAATTAAAGAGTTTAATAAGATTATGGTATTGATGTTATTATAAAATTTCTATTATAGTATTTGTTTTTAATATTTAGATCTATTGTTTAACTATGTATTTAATTACTCTGGATGTACTATTTAGATAGAATGTACCAAGCAAAATCGGATTGGGTATTGGGCGTTATTTTAAAGGTTAATTTGACTAATTTAGGGGGAGATAGAAAGGCATCATACTCTGATTAGTGATTTCAGGAGAAATTTCTTCTTCTTTTTTTATAAGGAACGAGACAAAGGGACAATAAAGAATGGACAAAAGATACAAATATAATGACTCAAATTAAGATGATTAATTAAGATAGAATTAAGAAGAGTGAAATATGTGGAGAAGTTAATATAGAGGACTTAGAATGGTAAATAAAATAAGTAATGATATGTAAGATGAGCATGAATATAATTGAAGTCCATGAAGAGAGAGATACCTGGGTCCAAGTTACTTTCCAAAAAGATTTTTTTATGTTTTGTGTGTTGTGTGTATATGTTTTTTTTGGGGGGAGAATTAATAAAACCTTGCAGAAATGTAGAATGAGAATAATGGTAACTAAGTCAGAAAGAAATAGATGAAATAATAATAATAAAATTGAATAAGAGTAAAGAGAAGTGAAGAGAAATTGGATAAGAGGTTTTTGTATGTTTATATGGAAATGGTTTAAAACAGAATTATAGTTTATCTGACTTGTTAAATTTACAATGGAAAAAGGTTTAAACATGTAATGGATAATGATGATTTGTGTGTTTTGAAAATTAATAAAACTTGTTTTTTTTTTTTTTAAAAAAAATTGAATCCCACCCCTGGATAAAGGGTAGCATGCCTCCAAGTTACGACCACAGAAGAACAAGAAATAAGAAGTCTCTCTCTCTCTCTTGCTGGGTGATGCTGGGTTAAAATGCCATCACCTGATCAACCAGGGCTAAAATGGCATTGTCGCTGTGGGTCAGCAAGCAATATAAATATTAAAATGTTTAACCTTTATGATGAAGAAATTATTTCTGTTCTCAAATGAAAAGCAAAGCTAATGGAATTGAGTAGTATTAGGATGTAACCTCACAGCAGCCATTGAAAATTGTATGGATTATGGATGTTGGCTGTGCATAGTCTATCTATGGGACTTTCTAGTTGGCTTACAATCATGATGTGTTATGGGAAATTTAGATCAGGGCAATCATAAATGCCTTGGCCTGGGACTCAAGTTCAAAGTAAAACTTACATTTAGGTATTTGCAAGTTTTCCATGAAGAGAATGAAATACTTTTCTTTCATTTGAGGTTATGTTTCATTTTCATGCATCAATTTTTATTTTTATTCTGGCTGGAGGCCTCAGAAGCTAGAAATGGCCTCAATTTTTTTGGATCGTTGAAATGGTCATTTCTGGAGGGTATGAATAGGCTATCAACTTCTCATTTTCCTTGCTTTTATTCATCAAAGAAACAGTCAACCTCTTCTGAGTCTTATCTTTAAATTCTTTTCCTCTTTGCTAGTGCTTTCTTAAGCCAGCTATCTGAATTCAATACTGCCCCAGAAGTTGATGTTTCTTGTGCTACTTCAAGGACAGAACAGGTCAAAAATTCCTGATTTTGTGTTATTCTTTGATAAATCAGCATTAAATAGTCACAGGTTGTTTTGAAATATCTGGGAAACTAGCTCAAAGATGACTAACACTAGGATCTCAGGAAATCTGGCTGAAATTAAAAGCACAAAGTTGAAATACTGTACCTGATCAAAAGCAAATGCTTAGAAATGATTAAAAATCAATTTAATATAATTATATAATATAATTATGATTAAAATGTAATTTATTATTAAGAGACCAGCATTGTTGAAGATTAACTCATCTCTATCTGGTTGAGTGATACTCACTGAGGGTTTTTATTTTTACAATATATTATGGGTATAATAAAATAATGAATGGCATCACTAAGCAGAAGTTATTTACAAGGATGTGCAAAAGGTTTGAAATGGTTGTTTCTTCCCTCCTCGCATGTTCTCATTCATGCATTTAACACATCAGTCTAATAGGTTCTAAGAAGCATACAATAATAATAACAACAATAACAACAATAATCAGTAACAGCCTCACATTCTGGCCACTGGCTTCTCACAAACTATTCTATCTCCTACTGCCTTCCAGAAAAGGAGGCTCTGAGAAGGTTAGAGAAGGCTATGCCACCATCACCTTTAGGGAATGAACATGGCTTGATTTATGTTGGCATGAGCAAAGCATATCTCCTTGAATCATTAATGCAGTATTTCTCACCCTTTGGAAAGGCTGGCTGGGGAACTGTGGAGTTGAAGTCCACATACCTTAAAGTTGCTAAGGTTGAAAAACACTTGTCTACACAAAAGAACTTCACAGCGAAAGGCTATGCATGCACATACATGCATAGAACCAGGGTTAGGGTTAGGGATAGAATTAGGAGGTGTGGTGATTCTTCTGGAGGGCATGGGTCTTTTAATGTTTAAGGGAGAAATGCTTTGCAAAGTGCCCTATTCAAGGATTTTGCACAGTCCTAGTTACCAAAACTTTGCTTAGCTTTATTTTATTTAATAAGTGGAATTGAGAACACTATAGCACTGCCAGGTCCCCTATAGATTTTTTTAGTAGAAATAGAAAATATTCTGAATATTTCTCTAGAAATAATCTGTAGTCAAAACTCTGCCACATCTCAAAGTCTTCTTATGGGGACTTGGGCTGAATTCAGATGAGTAATTTCTCCTAGAAGTGCTTGGGGTGAATTCTGATGTTAACTTACCCAACTTGTAGCATCTGGATCACTGCATGCATCAGATATGATCATTCATCAAATTTCACACTTCTCTGAATTTTGTAAGAAGATTCTCAGTTTTAAAAGATACTATAGTGATTTGAGAAGTGATTCATTTAAATGTAATACATTTTGATCAAGTATATTCATAAATGTGCATTCTGTGGTCTTATGCATTTCAAAATACCTATTCATGTGCAAAGGTTCTAAATGGAATGGTTGAAATGGCCCAATTCTCATTCATAATAGCTGCCTTTAGTCATTATTGAAGTATTTCAAGCTAGAAGCAGTTCTCTTTTGAATTCAAAACTCCTCCAAAATTATATTTCAAATAGTTTTTTTTTAATATAATACATCCATATATTTTAAGTACTGTACAACATTATAGATGGGGAAAATCTCATTTCCTGAAGGTGAATGCTAAAATGTATTTAAGTACTAAGCTTATTATTTTTACCACAGGTCATAGTAACATAGTATAATATAAAAAAGAGGAAAATTAATAGTAATACAAAGAAATGCAGCATGAATAAAAAGCCATATAAAGAACTTAACTGGAACTAAAACCAATGTTAGAATTTAGAACATAAAAAGTTATTTTCTGAGCCTGAAAGAGAGCAGAGCAACAGTAACAACTTGGCTGCTAAAATACAAATCATGGGTAGAGGAAGATAAGGCAATCATTCTGCATCTGGAGTTTTCCCCCCTCCTCTTATTATAGGCAGGATAATAGAGGACATATTAGTGAATGGCCTGCCCCTGGAGAAGAAGCATTGTCCCGCTGGCCATTTCCATAATCTTCCTTTGAGATCAGCTGAAGGCATTGTCTGTAAGTGGAGAGAAGTAAAAGCCTTCCTTAATGGAACACTGGAAATGTTTTGGTGGTACCAGAATGAAAACATCATGTCCAGTAATCCATTCAAAGACAAATCTCTATGATTTCTCTGTTAAACTAAAGAACTAAATTCCACCAGAGAGGGCAAAGAGTGTGATATGATATACAGGTAGTCCTCAACTTTTGACTGGTTCACTTAGTGACCCTTTAAAATTATGATGGAGCCCACCCCTCCCTAAAAAAAGTACTTATAATCCAGTTTTGAAGTTCTCACAACTGCCTCTTCCCCATTCAATCATGTGATCACATGCCTGGCGCTAGGAAACTGGTCCACTTTGATAGCTGTTTGCAACGTCCCACAGTCACCTGATTGCAGTTTATGATGTTTTAACAATAAGAATAGCCCTTGGCTTTATATATCACTCCACAGTATCTTACAGCCCTCTTTAAGTGGTTTACAGAGTCAGCATATTGCCCCCAATAATCTGAGTCCTCATTTTACTGATCTCAGAAGGATGGAAGGTTGAGTCAACCTTGAGCTGGTCAGGATCGAACTCATAGCAGTGCGATGCTGAGTTAGCCTGCAATACTGCATTCTAACTACTGTGTTGTTAATGTAATGAACGATTAACGCAAATTTAATGTAAAGAAGTAATGGCATTTACTTCTGTTTGTTTGGCTAAAATGGCCCATGGCCAACAATGGGTTTAGTTTAGGACCGCTGTTTGCTTTACAACCACTGTGTTTTTTTAACAATCACCACAAAAAAGCCATACAAATGAGCCCAGTCATGTAGTGACCCTCTTTACACCCATCACAATTTACAACTGTAACGGGCAGAATCCTTTACAATTATACGTTGAGCACTTATCTGTGGTGATTCCTACCCATATAATGCAGGTAGCAAAATATAAGCAGGTAGGATTTTTGAAGGCTTTCTATACTACCTTAGCAATGCAAGGTAGACCCTAACAGAGATTAAGGGTAGCCTAACCTTCATCCTTACAGAGGAGCATGACACAATATCTGCATACAAACCCATTCCCAGCACTGTGTGCATTTACATAATTTTTGGAACAAAATGATCCAGAATTTCTATAGACAAAAAAAGACACCTTCTTGTCAATGAGAAAAAGGAGTGATCTAAAAGTTGATAATGTTGTATAAATCCTTCACAATTTCCATTTTAAAATACAAACATAAAAGAAAACGGAAATAAATGGAACATAAAAAAATATTTGGGAATAGGAAAGGAACAATAGAAAAAAAATGCTGCCTAGAGTAATTAGCTTTCTTGTTTAAAAATTTTCTGGTAGGATAAAAAAGAACTGAAATCAGAATGAATAACTAACTACTGGTTAAATCTCAATATTCATGCACATCAACTGGCACTAACCTAGACTATTCTAATCAAATTGAGATGGAAGGAGACAGATGGAGAGACAATGGACAATTAGTCTCTCATGGGAGAGCCAAGTTATTAACTCAGAACCAATTTATGTAAGATGAGTAGATTGCTCCCATTTGTAATTTCAAGTTCTGCTGGGATCCTTTCCACAATGAATGATTGTCAAAACAAATGCAGTGAACCTAAAACTCCCTAAGGCTACAACATTTAATGGGTGCCTGTAGTCTCTTTGGCAGAAGGCTTTTCGTAACATCACTTCCATTACCCCAAAGGGTGGGGACAAAGCAGAAGGATAACAATAAAAATACTTCCATGAGTAAGAAATAATTCATTACCGCAGTGCATCAAATATATAGTCTTGTAAAAGCAAATAGAGTACTCTCAAGCTTTGTCCTTATTGAGCCTACATCACTTACTACAGATTTTATGATGATTTCAATTGCACCAAGAAAGGCCTAAGAATAGAGAAAGCTTCAGACTGACAGCATAGATCCAAATGCAGGTAGTCCTTGTTCAGCGACTATTCGAAGTTATGAGGAATTTCCTACTGTTCCTCACAGTTGTGACTGTTGCAGTGGCCCCGCAGTTGTGTTTTCTCAATTTGGGCATTTGGTAATCAAGTGGCAATTGCAACTGTTGCAGCATCCCACAGTCACATGATCACCATTTGTGACCTTAACTTCCAGCTTCTGACGAGCAGTCAGTGGGGAAGTTTGCAAAAGGTCACAAATGGTGATCATGCAATTGCGGGAGATTGTGACAACTCAGGATTCACCTAACAATGGCAACTGGAACTGCTACTACAGATTCAACAGGCAGAATTGGTGGGGGAAAAGTTATAGAGCAGGGCTGTCAAATTCACAGCCCATGGGCCGGATGTATCATGCGCTGGCCATGCACACACCCAGTTTAAGAAGGGGAAAAAGTCATGATGTGTCACATGACGACGCCGTGACCATGCGAGTTTGACATCCCTGTTCTAGAGCATATTTGCTCTTGACACAAAACAACATGGGCATTCCTGTTTTGTTTTACATGATCTGAATATGAACTCTCATGTTTGGGGAGGGGTTGTTCTCCTACAAAATTAATGTTTTAGGAATCCATAAATGAGAAAGACCTACTGAAAGACGCTACATACTACTAATATCCCCCTTTGTTGATCATCCACTGTGGCATATACTTGGAAAAAAATTGCACGCTAAGGATAATTAATCTCTGGACAACAGTAAGAATTGGACTAGACCACAGAAATCCAGGTTCAAGTGCATTCTTAGCCAAGGTGATTTGGGTCCAAATACTACACTTCAGTCCATCCTATCTCATAAGGACATTGCAGTGGGAAAGAAAAGCAAAATAAATTCTTACGTTCATAGAGGAGACAGAGGATATAAGTATAATTTTGTATGATTTGTATGATTTGATTGCTTATTGTACCCTATGACTATCATTAAGTGTTGTACCTTATGATTCTTGACTCTTGACGAATGTATTTTTTCTTTTATGTATACTGAGGGTATTTGCACCAAGGCAAATTATTTGTGTGTCTAATCACACTTGGCCAATAAAGAATTCTATTCTATTCTATTCTATTCTATTCTATTCTATTCTATTCTATTCTATTCTATTCTATTCTATTCTATTCTATTCTATTCTATTCTATAAAAGGATGAACAATAGGTTAGGCTAGTACAGTCATAAATTGTGCCTCAATTGTGGTCCTTGGTGCATTGTATTTGAAATCTTACCACCTATTCTCTCAAAAATCAGGGTCCTTTTCACTTTTTCCAAAAAAAATGTGTAACAATGTGCTAAATTCAGCCTAAGTAAATATAATTATGGAATTAAACAAATTTCAGTCAGAAAGGAGTTGTGGAACCCAAGTGAATAAAAAATTTGAATAAAAATAACTTATTTGGGGTACCAACATATACATACGCATGATAGTTTCATAGGAAGCTAGGAGAGTGTCCATAGAAATCTTGGGACAAAGATAATTTTTTACAAGACAAGGAAGTCCTAATGAAAGAGAAATATAATTCTCAAGGCAGAACTATTGGGAAAATTGTCTCAAAGAGATAAGAAGTTTGATTCAGTTATGGCAAACCTTTCTCAGAGGTTTGAATATGTCTTAATTTAGTAATTGGCTAAATATAGGCTATATTTGAGATGGTAGATATAATACAGATGGATCTGTAGTATGGTTTATATCAGTGTCAAATTGACATATAAGGGATATAGTTCCAATCATTACTAAATAAATTCTGCCAACACTTTGTCTCATTTTCTTGTATTTTCATCAGCAATAATAAATTTTCTCTGAACAGTCAAATCAAATTTTATGATTTTTTTTGTTTGCTTTTTTGTTTCAGGGTGCATTTTAACCAAAACGTTTTATAAATTTGGGCATTAATTTGTCTTTTTAATGTCCCTTTAGATGTCATTTTAATGATTAATATTTAATTAGCAAGTGGCTTAACCATTTCACATGAAAAAAGAAAATGTAAAATCAACAAATAAACATCAAATTGATCCTGTGATCGCTGAAGCTAATTCTACTTGAGTTTTGCCTGCATTAAAGAAGTCAGAATTAGATTAAAATGCAATCACTTCAGTTCTCAACTGTATCAACCAACATATTAATAATGGAGAACAGAATGTTAACTTCCTATATTTTAATTGGGCCATTAAAGATTTGAGACAGTTCAAAATGTAGTTGTAGGAACACCCTGTTGCTATACTGTACTGCCTATAACCCATTATTAGATATTCTTCATTAATTATCAGGGAAGTAGAGTAGCTGTTTGCATGCAAAAGGTAGTGGTTTTAGTTTCTGATATCTCAAAGTAGGGAGGCCTTCTAAATAGTGCTACCAGTTAATTTAAAACATTCACTGTTTTGTGAATGCTTTGATGCAGTATTTAGCAGTTTCCTTTGTTCCTAGACCTTGAGTACTGTACAGTGTACCTTTCACTTCACCGCTTGGAAGCTGCAAGTCTTCCTTTGAATAATGACAAAAGGTAATTAGCCAGAAAAAACACAGATCCTCAAGGAGTTTACTAGAGTCAAACATAATGTGGGACATATGGCAACAACTCCCTGTGTAAATGTTATACAACATAATGGGAGAAGTCTTGTCATTAGTTAAGTATACCGAAGTCAGACTGACTTCAATCAGACTTGTGCATAAGTTAGTACAGAATCTGAGTCAGTGACATTTGAAAGAAATGATCAGGAACTGTGTTTTATTTTGTACATTGTCACTCTGATTTCCTCTTGGCTCATTTAAGATTAAATGTGCATTTGTAAAAGAAAATGAGCAATAGAAATGTATGGGTGAGATGTTGGAAATAGAACATATGTGAATAGAATAGCCATTTGTAATTATCATTACTTTTCCAATGTGTCTATACTGTTTGAATTCCCCCACTAAAATAATGTTGTCCTAAAAATGTGATCAAAATGTATGAATTTATACACAAGAGGTTTTTCTCAATGTCAATATGTCAGTGTGTCCATACAGAATTTCAGTAATATGGAGAAAGTAATAAAATACAGAAATAGGAGAGTGGATATGCAAATGAGGTCATCTATAGGAAACTAAATCCTATAATAAAGAGGGGGATTTTGAAAACACTCTCAATTCAAACCTATTTTTTGCTAATTAAGAAGTTTCCCTGAAAACCTCATGGCCAATCATGTAGTCAGCTCTGGTATATTCCAATCATTTCCCTGTGGTCATTTTTAACAGAATCTGAAACTGATTCCTCATTTGGATTTGCCACTTTTAGAGATTATGAGCAAGTCAAAGTAAATTTGCAAGCAGATCAGTTAGGTAGACAAGCAGGTATTAGATACTTGTATACTTAGATACTAATAAATGATGCTTAGGAAAACTTGCTTTGAATACTATTAACCCAGTGCCAAAATCACATGAAATATCTTGTATAGGAAACCAAAGCACAATGACTAGTGTTCAGTATCTGAATGTAACCTACATTTCTTTGTTTAATTGGGGTGGGAGAGGGATTTTCCTCCCAAGTTCAAGGATATTTCTTGGTCCAATCCTCCCACAAAGTCAAAATTATAAAGAATAGTGAAGAAAAGGCTTACCTTATTTAAAATGATAGGCATGTACAGAATCCAACTGAGCATTCACTTGACTGGCAACCTGGAAATTATAAGCATTAGGGATGCCAATTTTGCCTTACATTATTAGAACATTTTCTCTTCCTGCAGACAAAATAAGGTTATGAAAAATACAGCTCACAGGAAGGAAATGAACCAGCTGAACAATCCACTCAGCCTTTCAGCCTGCCCCAGACTCAGCATCAAAATACTGGTAGCCTCACTGGTAGACTTTGTAAGTTTCGCCTTGGGCATTGTCTAAATGGATTCCAATTTCCCTTGTATATTACTGTTAGCACATGGGCAAATATTTCTACCAGAAATAAATAATTTTGAATGCTTGGAATACAAAAAAGGAAGTAAGAGTTCATAGAAGAAAGAAAGAAGGAAAATGAAGCCAATATACAATATGTACCTATATAACACGCTCATACATACTTATATATAGATACTTATATAAGAACTAAATAGATAAATGATACAAACAATCATGATAAGTAGTATAAGAAAATAATGGGTGGGAGAAAAATAAAAGTCACTTTTGGATGAAATAATAGGACAAATTTAGCTTGCACTCAATTCTGATGATTAAGCACAGGGGTGGGATTCTACAGGTTCGCACCTATTCACTAGAACCGGTTGTTAATATTCTAAGCAGTTCAGAGAACTGGTTGTTAGAAGAAATTACTAGCCTAATCCTGTAAGGGAGGCAGGAAGGAAACATTCTGGTGTTGCTTACAGAAACTGCCTCTCCATTAACTCTTATTACATTCTTGGCAGGACTAGACTTCCTGTCTCAGGAACATCTCTGGAGTTATTTTTCCCTCCTTTGCTGGTACTTTGCTTGTGTGGAGTGACCATTCAAAGTTACAATGGCATAGAAAAAAGTGACTTATGACCGTTTTTCACACTTATGACTGTTGCAACATCCCCACAGTCATGAGAGGCCAGGCGAGGAGATGCGTGCCTCGATGTGAGTGATGTTGAGTTGGCCACGCCCAGCCAGTCACATGACCACCAAGCCATGCCCACCAACTAAGCCACGCCCACAGAACCAGTTGTTAAAAAATTTGAATCCCACCCCTGATTAGGCAGCAGACACTGTCAAAGGGGATATTTAGACTCTTAGGGTCAGTAACTGGGTCCAGTATTGTAAATTGTTTTGAAATAATTCAAATATCTAGCAAGACAATAATCAAGCTTCTACAAATTGGATAATATGATCTGATTTGGTATAAGGTAGTATTTCGCTAACTAAAATATGCAATAGAAAAAAGTATGCTAACATCACTGGTTAAAGAAAAACATTTTGTGCACAGTGCAATTTACAGTTCTTACTATTTCCTCAAAAATAATTTACATAATTACATTTTGCTTATTTATTAACATAAATGCTTCCTTTAAAAAGTGGTCAAGTGCTTTTACGCTAGCTTTTGCATTCACTGTGTGTAATTAACACAAGAAATTTTCTGCAAAGCTGATAAGCAAAGAGCAATAAATATGTGCATCTTTTCTCCTCCCTAAAACTGTCCAATTACTTGCTCCAACGTTAAATTTGTGGAAATGAATGCCTTCTTAGACTATTTCATTAGAAAATGGAACATTCTTCTTTGATGATGTTACCTCTGCAAGAAAACAACCAAGCTCAGAGAGCACCAAAGACCCCTCATTCTTCTTTTTACTGATAATAATTCAAAATTTGGGTCAGCCACCAATACAATCGGCCATTGTCTTGATCCATGATACTTCCCATTTTGATTTTCAGCAATCCTTTACACATCTATAGTAACATTTAAAGGCTTGAGATCCATCCATAATCCCACATCTGTCCTCTAAAGGAATTTTATATGCTTAAAATAAACTGAGAGGTAAACTGAGAAGGAATTGATCTCACTTCGTTTCTTCATCTGTGCCCTCTAGATAGAAACACACAGAGGGAGGGAGGGAGGAAGAAGGAGAGAGGGGGGAGAGAGAGAGAGAGAGAGAGAGAGAGAGAGCAGTGCTGGGATCACCACTGTAAACATCGATTTTCTTGTTTAAACTGGCATGAATAAGTAATATATGATAAGCACATACAGGGCCTTCTGTCTAATGATTCCTGTTCTGTTAACCAAGGTCATTATCATTACATTTCAAGCTTCAGGCTGCATTTGACCAGAAGAGCATAAAGATCAGCTCATTTATTACACTGAGCCTGCAGCAGTAATAACAGTATCTTGAAAAACAATATCACAATTCTTATCAGTTAAACACGCCATACTTCTTCACACCATATCCTCAGATCAGGCATAGACCAGGGTATTATTTGCTGAAGGTAACATTTTCTCATCTTCTCAATCCATCCCACACCCCAACCACAGATTGATAAAACATGCAGGATAGCAAATGGTATATAAGTGCACATCAACACGGGGTAGTACCTAGCACTTCATATTATCCATTTGGCGATATGCTATGCTGCCATCCTAAGCACATGGTGCTAATTCTTCACTGCTTTCACGTAAACTCAGGAGTTGCAGGCATGTTAAAATGAATCAGCAAAGAAGGATATAAACCAAGCATTCCTTAAAGCTCCACCTTTTGAGCAGAGCATTAGGGACATCCTGGATCATATTCTGAAAGAGAGGAAAGGGCACTGCCATCATAAATTCCAAGCAAATAGCACTTGGAGTAATACAACTAACATTTTCTCTTCTGCAGAGAAAAGGGCAAATTAAACAAGCTTCCGTATCAACTTGCCTTTGAGTGTCTGATAAGGAGAAGATGCACTGTGCAGGTTTAAGTCAATAATGAAATTTAATTGGATTTATTTAACTAGACAAGAAAGCATCATCCAGGGCATTATTAAACAAATGCATATGTTAACTCCTCAATGCCTTTCTAAATTATTTGTCTGGGTAAACCCAGGGGCTTTAAAAGAGAAACTTGGACAAATCCTAATTTATTTAACTAGACAAGAAAGCATCAACCTAGAACTCAAGGCTAAAGCCCTGTAGTTGGCAGAATACATATTTTGTGTACAGAATAGCCCAAGTCCACTACATCTATAATAATAATAATAATAATAATAATAATAATAATAATAATAATAATAATAATAATAATAGTAATAGTAATAATAATAATAAAAACAGTCATACAAAAGTACATCTTAATAATGTACAGTCATACATGGCAAACCAGGGAAAAATCTTTTTCTGGCAGAGATCCTTCACGACACCCTTCAAATCAGAAGAGAAAATATAGGCCAGGATAACACAATGATGTAGCTTAGTGTATTACAGCTTTGTAAGATTTGTAAGATTTTATTTGAAAAAAATAGCCAACATTTCTCAATTCTTCCTTCCCACAATACTTTCTTTACATACATTGGACAACATATGTTTGGCAACATTTTTTAACATGGGGGTAAAAGCATTTGTAAGCCCACAGCTTTCCTTGGCTGTTCAGTGGTGTATCAGGTAATAATGTACATTAGATGGAGCCACTCAAAAGAAGATGGGGCCAGATAAATTAAGGAATCAAAGAATTAACATATTAAAATTAATATTTTTACTCTTTGTATATTCCATTCTTTCTGTCCTTGGTGACATTAAACATTTACATCTTTGCAAACATGGGAACCTTGGATTATATGCTTGTCATGCTCAAAGAGTTCTACAGGTAGTCTTTGGATTATAACCATTTGTTCAGCGCCCAAAGTTAAATGAATTGTACTTATGACAAATCCTCATAATTCCAGATGTTGCAGTGAACTGGCAGCACATCATGTTTTCTGATGTTCTCTGCCAGCTTTCCATAAGCAAAGTCAATTGGAAACCAGCAGGAAGTCAGAAGTTGCAGTCACAGGAAGTCAGAAGTTGCAGTCACAGGAAGTCTTCATTTCATGACCCACATGGTCCTTGCTTAACAACAGCCAGCAATTGGGTCTGTTGGGACTGTGCTCAGTAAGCAATGCAATCACATGATATTGCACTATAGGTATGTATCATTTAGCAATGACAATTCTGGTCCCCTGCAGTTTAAGACTTCCTATATTTCTTTATTTTCTTTCAGAAAAACTTAATATTCAAATAGAAATGGGGCACATAGGTAAGATTCATCCATTTTTCCTTGAAAAAAATATATTACAATTTTAGAAAGAGATTAACACCAGAGACCCTCACTTTTATGAGGAATAATTCTACTTTCAACTTTTACATTTTCACAGCTACTAGTCTCACTATTGTTTTATAGATTTCTTTTTGAAATATGCCAAAGAAAATGCCACTTCACAAAATAAATAATTTGCTTAAAGAAGACAGTCTGCCAGTTCAGTGACTTGTTTTCATGATTATGCAGCTTTAAGATACTGTATGAAACCTTAACTAGAGAGAATCAATCTGACCCAGCAACATTCCTGTGTTATGAACTTATATACAAAATATACAGAGTTTTCACAACTTTAGATTACTCACTTCTACCATTAGCACTTACATTATGTCCGTATCAGTAAGTGGGATAATAAATTTACATTACATTAATTTTATTTATTTTATATTTATCAATAAATGGGGAGCCTGCTGCCCTCCAGATATTTAGATCGAATCCCACAAACCTCAGCCAGCACATCTATGAAGAGATTATGTGAGCTTTGGTTTTTTTTAAAAATAATACACATAAGCTCCAGGAATAGTCTGTCCATTAAAATTGCCTTTGATCCAGGCTAGTCTCTCAGTAATTGCTATAATATGGATAGGAAAAGAGACAAACAGATTGTCTATTCTATAATGCAAGCATAATCTGGGGCTGAAATATTGACTGGCTTTCTGTTTTCAGATTTGGGGGACAGCAAAAGAATATTAATAAGGGAAAGACTGTGGATAGTTAATTAAATTGTAAATCGTAAGAGAGAGGATTTAGCAAGAACTGGACAGGCAATTAATTGGTGATAATTAATTAGTCTTGAATCTCTATGGGAAATAACTGATTTGCTTTCAGTAAAATAGCTCACATGTTGCAATTGCAAATGTAGAACAGAAGAACAATATTCAATCTGTGGCATAGCACAAGCTTCACCCACGGCAGTATTGTTTTCAGTATTGGACATCTGAATAAGTTATTTAGTTCAGTGATTCATGAAATCTTTCTAGCCAGGTATGAAAGCAATAGCATTGCTATTTACCTCTAGAAATTAGAAACTAACAAGAACACATACCTCTGATATGATGTTCTTAAGTTAATAATTTTTGAGTCAATGTTTATGATTTATAATAGAATTTCTACTTTGAACAGAGTAGGTTTGTTCAATATTTTAGTGTCAACACTTCATGGTCAATATATTTTCAGACTGGGGCACTATTATTCTTTGAAAACTTTTGATCCACATAGGTTTGTTATTATGAGAGACAATGGTGAAAGGGTAGATATAGGCCTCGAGTTATAACAATTAGCTCAAAATTTATAAGTGGAAATTTGTTAAGTGAGTTTGTCCCATTTTACGATATTTCTTGCCACAGTTGTTAAGTGAATAATTGCATTTGTTAAGTAAGTAACATGGTGGTTAAGTGAATTTGACTTCCCTATTGACTTTGCTTGTCAAAAGGTTGCAAAAGGTAATCACATAACTCAGGGACACTGCATCTGTCATAAATATGAACAGTTGCCAAGCATCTGAATTTTGATCATGTGAGCATTGGGATGCTGCAGCAGTCATAAGTGCGAAAAATGGTCATAAGTCACTTTTTTCAGTGCCATGGTAACTTTGAACAGTCACTAAATAAACTGTTGTAAGTCAATGATTAACTGTATTGGTTCAGAACAAGCAGGAAATGTATATTTAAATGAAAGGCACCAAGAAGAAAAATGTAACAAACGACCATGTACCATGGAAGGAAGTCACATAACAGAAAGCAAACCAAGGATATCAAAGTACTACGGATATGTTTTCTGTGATGATCCACATGCTTCCTAAACAATCAATTTCCAAAATTAAAATAAAAAAGATTCAACCTGTGCTGAAGACAAACAAATCTGTTCACTGGATCAATCACTGACTTGTAATAAGAATTTGATTTGAACAAAGAAGCAGAATAGTTTTGATTTCAATGCAAGACTTTTATTTTATCCTCTGTGTCGTTGATACAAGTTATAGAAAGCACCTATGTTTTGTCAAGCTTTCATCTTATCTTTGATGAAGTTATACAAAGCATAGTGATTTTGTTCAATAATGAAACAAAAAGTACAATAATACAGAAGATTCTCAGAGCAAGAATTTAGTTTTCATTCTTTATAGCTAACATAATGGGTAGCTTTGCCTAATACTGTTCTGTAGATAGCAGTAAGATAGCAAATTATGTCACTGTGTATAATAGCTTAAAATAAATATATCGGGGAAATGGCTGGTACCTAGCAAAGCAAAGCAGTTAACTGCAGGAAGAATTATGAAAAGACAAACCAGTGAATCAAGAAATGTGCAGTCGAGAGTTGGCAAATTAACACCAAGTTAAGAATGTAAAGCAGAAAAAATTAACCACACAACAGCACCAACTCATTCCTATGAATCCAGCAGTAGACCAACCTCCACAAGAGGCAAACTGCCATCAAAACATATTCAGTGTGATAGGGCTGTGTTCTTGGAGCCTGCATCAAAGCATTCTGTGTTCCCTAGTGTTGCCTCAGCTTGGAAACAAAACAGGACATTTTGTACAACTTTTTAGAATGTTCACATTGGGGGGCTCTTTGGAGTTATGGTATCTTGGAAATGTATTAACCAATAAAGCAACAGATATAGTTCTACCTTTGCTGCCAGTGGCTGGAATTAATTTGAGTAAATTAATTAGTAACCATTAGCAAATTTACCTTGAAGTTGGACAGCCATGTCTATCACAACATCATCATTTAGTAGTGTAAACTATTCCTAAGAATTCTTAATTTTCTTTTATTTTCTTTTTTACAAAACTTTATTAAGTAAATTATTAAAACATTGGACATGGTGTAACCATCCCAACAATCCTGGTTGTCATACATATTATGGCATAAGATACTACTTTAAATACATTTATACATTTATACAGCTGTACATTTCTATGGTATTTCCCAGTTTTAGTCATCCATTCTGCCATCCCTATTCTCTTTTGATTTTAGATCCTTCCTTTTTTCCCACCATTGACAGAATTAATCCCATACTTTATAGTGTTCTATCTTGTCTTTGTCTTTCATTTCCCAGCTTAATTTGTCTATTTCAGTGCATGTCGATTTCTTTTTTATTACATCATTTTCATTGGGAATTTCTGTTTTTCCACATTTGGGCAAAGGCTAACCTTGCTGCTGTAATCACATGTACTATTAGATATAGCTCCTCTTTATTGTATTTTTCTGTTATAATTCCAAGTAGGAAAAATTCTGGTTTGAATTCTATTTTATGTCTTAGTGAATTCTTAATTTTCATGAGGAAAAGAAAAAGGATTGAAACTGGACATACTACGAAACAGGTAGAAAAGCCTGGACTTCTTCCAAATTCTGATAATATCAACATCTCAGATAAGGAATGATTACTGTAGATCTTTTATTCATCCATACTTCATGGGGGAATATGTCATTTATCTCTTCTGCATAACCTGAGAGAGGGCAGGACAGAAACCAGCTTACTGTATGAAGCATTCACATGAAAACAACATACATTTTTTAAACTAGAGTAATGTTTCTCAATCTTGTTAACTTTAAGATGTGTGGACTTCAATTCAGAGAATGCTGAAAATTGAAATTCTCATATCCTAAAGTTGCCAAGGTTGAAAAACACTGAACTAGGAGAAGAACAGCATGAGCTAGACAGCATCTTATGTCAGTCTATTCATTTGTAAATCAACCACACCTTCAAAGTAGAATAGAATAGAATAGAATTCTTTACTGGCCAACTGTGATTGGACACACAAGGAATTTGTCTTTGGTGCATAAGCTCTCAGTGTACATAAAAGAAAAAATAAAATAAATTCATCAAGAATCATAACATACAACACTTAATGATAGTCATAGGTTACTAATAAGCAATCAAATCATACTAGGGAACAAATAATATAAAAACAATATACATTGTAAAAATACAAGCAACATAGTTATAGTTATAAGTTGGAAGAGATAGGTAATAGGAAGTATGAGAAGAATAATAGTAATACAGTCTCACTAAATAGTTTGACAATGTTATGGGAATTAGTTGTTTAGCAGAGTGATCGCATTTGGGAAAAAACTGTCCTTGTGTCTAGTTGTTCTGGTGTGTAGTGCCCTATAGCATCGCTTTGAAGGTAGAAGTTGAAACAATTTATGTCCAGGATGTAAGGGGTCTGTAGATATTTTCACAGCCCTCTTTTTGACTCATGCAGTATACAAGTCCTCAATGGAAGGCAGATTGGTAGCAATTGTTTTTTTCTGCGGTTCTAATTATTCATCAAAATCTGTATCTGTCCTGTTTGGTTGCAGTCCCAAACCAGATAGTTATAGAGGTGCAGATGACAGATTCTATAATTCCTTTGTAGAACTGAATCAGCAGTTCTTTGGTCAGTTTGAGCTTCCTGAGTTGGTGCAGAAAGAACATTCTTTGTGGTGCTTTTTTGATGATGTTTTTGATGTTATACGTCCATTTTAAGTCTTGAGATATGATAGAACTTGAAGGTCTCTACTGTTGATACTGTGTTGTCTAGTATTGTAAGAGGTAGTAGTAGAGGACGGTTTTTCCTGAAATCTACCACCATTTCTATGGTTTTGAGTGTATTTAGTTCAAGATTGTTCTGGTTGCACCACAAGGCTAATTGTTTAACCTCCCGTCTGCATGCAGATTCATCGTTGTTTCGAATGAGACCAATCACTATTGTATTATCTGCAAATGTGAGTATTTTAACAGAGAGATCCTTTGAGATGCAGTCATTGGTATATAGAGAGAAGTGGAGAAGAGTACACAGCCCTAGGGGGATCCTGTGCTAAGTGTACAGGTATCTGATGTGATTTTGCCTAACTTCACCTGCTGCTGCTTCTCTGTTAGGAACTTATAATCCATTTACAAGTGTGGTCAGGTACAGCTAGCTGATTTACTTTAGTTAGAAGAATATCTGGAATGAGCAACCGGTCTGAAGTCATTCAGTTCCTTGACGGAAGATTTCTTTGGCACTGGGATGATTGTAGACATTTGAAGCAAGAAGGATATAGCACATCTCCAGTGATTTATTACAGATACGGATAAAGATGGGGACCAGTTAGTCAGCACAAGCTTTTAAGCAAGAAGGAGTTATCTTGTCTGGGCCTGGTGCTTTTCCTGGCTTTTATCTGTGAAATAGACCTTACACCTCGTTCTCTGTAGTCACCAGAGGTGGTGGGCCCAATGGGATTGGGTAGGCTGCAAGAGGCTTGGCTGTTGTTGGTGTGTCTGAGATGTGGACTGTGGAGATGGGTGGCAGTAGTTTCCTCTTAAACCTACAGTAAAACACATTCAGGTAATCTGCCAGTTGTTGATTTCCTTCAGCATGGGAAGAAGGTTTGCTGTAACCGGCAATATTTTTTTGAGTTTTTCATGTGTTTGCTGGTTCATTTGTTAAGAACTGATTTCTTAGCTTTTCAGAGTAGCTTCTTTTGCTGCTCCGATCTCCTTTGTTAATACATTTCTGGCCTTATTGTACAGTATTCTATCGTCTTTTCTGTAGGCTTCCTCTTTGGTACGATATAGTTGCTTAAGTTTAGCTAAGGTTTATTGTTACTGTATATTGTCAGTTTCCAGTCGGCACACAGTAGGGAGAGAAACAATGAATTTCCAGGGGTTTTCTTAGCCTTTGTTCTACTTTCTTTGTGGAGCCACCTCTTTTTTACAGTAAAGTCTACCAATACATATTGTAATAAAAAGTTTTATTTTTCAGCTGGCTTTTTGAAAAGCCCAATGCTGAGAGAAAATGACCGGTCCAAGGTCATCCAGATGGCATCCTAAGGGAAGAGTAAAATCTAGGCTTTCCTGTTACTAGACCAGAATCTTAATCATTTTACCTGACTATCTTTCCCAGAGTGTTTGATTGTAATTTTTATTAATCCCATCCAACATGGTCAGTGGTTGCACCTGATAGGAGTTACAGCATAGCCATTAGAAGCATACTGAACTAAAGACAACAGTTGAGCAATCTATCACATACTCCTATTCATTTTCAAAACTCCATGGTTAATTAGAGAAAAAGGGGTATTCCATACCATATTAAATGATGTTCTATGTCAATGCAAACAGAGTAAGGGGAAATGAAATTCTTATTCTATATATATTATTTGATCAAAACTAATCAGGAAAGAAGATATAGCTTGAAGTTCCCACTGTGTTGGAGAGGCAGGGAAAAAGGGAAATTCTATTAACACCATTATTGGACAAGGAAAGAAAATAAGTTAGTGAAACTGTTTAAATCAATCATGTTATACATGCCATGTATAATTGTTTGCCTGATAATGATTGCCTGGTCATTCTGATTCAAGCATTTTCAAAAGGAAATGAAAGGGAAAGGGAAGACTATGGTGAACTCTGACAAGAACATTGATGTGAAAGAAATATATAAGAATGTTTCTATCTGTCTCATAAAATCTGAAACCTAATTAAAATGATGAATCCACACAGGAGAAATAAAGAAAAGACTATAATCATAGCTGGGCTTTTCTGTTTTATCTTTTGATGAAGTGATGGCCAGTTCCTCAGAGATAAAAAGGGATGGATAGATCAGATGCTGACAGCTGGTCCATTACTTCTCCTAGCTATGACATTTCATACTACCAACCAAACCTTTGGTAATGTTCTTGCTTTCATATCCTACCTGCATACTTGCCAAGAGATCAGAAATTTTGGACTCTATTTTCATCAAATAGAAATTTTACATTCAACTCCACCATAGCCAGCTGTGCAACAATTGCTCTACCACATTCTGGACTACACCAAGTGTTTCATAAATGAATAAATGCTATCAAACCTCTAACCTAGAAAAGCAAAACGCTGGGCATTTTAAGTTTTATCACACAAACCAGCTCAAGGACATAATTCTAAAGCGATAGACAAATGTTCTACAGAAATAAATTGTTTCCTTTGATTTCCTGATGCTGTTCTGGGAAGGACACATTATCCTATCCAGGGGTGGACTTCAAAAATTTTAGCAATGGGTTCTCTGCCCACTTGCTGGATGGGCGTGGCCATGGTGGGTGTAGCCTAGTCGGCCTTGTGCACCACAGCAAGAGGGGGACGTTTTGCTCTGCCTGGACTCCAGAGGTTTTCCTCGAGCCTCCAGGAGGGCGAAAACAGCCTCCCTTGGCTCTCTGGAAGCCAGAAACAGGCCCATTTCTAGCCTTCATGAACTTCCAGGAGGCCAGTTTTTCGCCCTCCCCAAGCCTCCATGAGCAGCCTGCACTTACTTGCATCCAAAACAAGCTGTGTGCAGACTCCAGGGAGGGGAGGGGAGGGGTGGGTGGGGCCAGCCAAGGGTGGGATTTGGGGGTTCTCCGAACTGCACCCAATCTTAGCTAGGGGCTCTCCCGAACTCCTGCGAACCCCCAGTAGCCCACCCCTGATCCTAACCATAAGGCCTTATTACTTTTTAAAAATTCTCTTCTGAAATGGCTTAAGCTGAAGGATTCTTGGGGCAACATTATTTTATGGAGAATATTTCCCCAGTAAAATACCATTTCTATCTCTTATGCTTTTGAAAAAGCATTGTCTTCTTTCTATCTTTCAACACTATGTAAAATCCAGTTTCCTCTATAGATAATGTAGTCTTATGTTTTCAGTTCCAGTTGTGCTCCTTGAAATTTCCAAGTCATGCCCATGTATTCCTTCTGTCTTCCCTTTCTAGAAAACTGGATAAAATTCGTAGAAACCCAGAAGTAATATCAACCAAGGCCAGATTTCCTCAACTTGGATATTATCTACAAGACTACAACTACCAAATTATCTCACAATGTCATGATGGCTGGAGAATTCTGAGGCTTTAGGTTCATGTATATGTAAAGTCACCCAAACTATGGAGGTTGACTTAGATTCATTCTAAAGAAAACAAGAAAGCTACATCTGTAATAGCTTTTTTTGAAAAATAAATATGGTACTTGAAAGATCATTATTTTCAGAGTACGAGAATATCATATGTTTCTTCTTAAGTCTGAAGTTACCATAAAGCACTACAATCTTTCATTCAGCAGGAATGGAAGCAGCTGGCTCTGTGCCCTTTCTAACCACCTAAGTCTACTGAACATCAGCATAACCACATACAATTTATAATGGGTTATGACTTAAAACTCCTGAGAAATGTAATGGATTCGTGGCCACTTTTATATGCTGACAAGAAATAAAGAGGCTAAACTTCAGCATTCATCCCAAAGTTTTATAGCCATCTACTGTTAACTGCTTTGCAAGGTGGGGAAGTGGTGTTTTTTTGTTTGTTTGTTATTTATTTACTTTGGACTTGAGCAGGGTTGGCTCATTAAAGGTGTTCAGCCATTTATGAGCTCAGCAGTCTCAGTGTGTTAAGTTTGGAGAATAATGGAGACCAGACATCTGACCAGTGACTTCAACTCTTTAATAACAGTAGATAGAACAGAACAGAGCAAGGCTATGGGCAGCAGTAACCCTTTTATAGGGTTGGCTGCTACCCTATTGACCAATAATATGTGCAACAAGTTCAACTAATACCCAATAGAAGTGTCCTAATATTGGCCAATCAGGGACTTGTTATGGACCAATCCTTGTTCGTTGTTTAAGGACCAATCAGGTGTGCAGGCTTTCAAAACCCGCTTTGCATTTGGGCTTAGTTACTTTTTATTGATTCACAACACCCCTCCCCCTTGGGCTCCGTTTGAGGGGAGCTGTAACAAAATCCTCAAGATAGACAGGCCGTTTGGTCTGTCTGGATGATTTCCGTGGTTCCACCGGGTTTGGCCTAAAGTCCGGTTCCGGTGGAGCGTTTGGATGATCTCTGTTAAGCTCCGTTTCGCTGCACGGAAATTCCGTGCTGCTTTCGTTGTGGTTGTCCCCACCAATCAGTGTTTCTTCGGGGTTTCGCAGTTCGGTTTCCCCCGTGTTCACGTCCCATGGG
The DNA here is from genome assembly GCF_049901735.1 of Notechis scutatus. Classification (NCBI taxonomy): domain Eukaryota; kingdom Metazoa; phylum Chordata; class Lepidosauria; order Squamata; family Elapidae; genus Notechis; species Notechis scutatus. The sequence continues at coordinate 260,870,594 of NC_142009.1, read as the reverse complement.
AAAGTCAACTCCCTCCCTGCTTCGATTCCCGGTACTTCGCTGGGCCGTAGGGTTTCCGTTGGCCTGCTATCTGTCATATCGAAGTCAATTTCCTCGATATTTCCTCCCCCCTCAGTTGGTGAACCCAGGGAGCCATGGGCGCTGGGTGGTAATCTCGAACGGAGTTGGTCTATGTGGCGTTTCCACACCCTCCCATCGTCTGTTAGGAGGCGGTAAGATCTAGGCCCTGTGAGGTGGGTGACGGTTGCGGGTATCCATAAAGGGTCGCCGGAGAAGTTTTTGGCAAAGATTAAATTGCCTACCTTAAATTCCTGGCATTTGCTGCTGGAGCCGAAAGGCTTTTCGGGTGCGTATGTGGGGTGGAGCCGGTCAAGGTGCGATCGTAGTTTCCGCCCCATGAGAAGTTCGGCGGGCGTTTTGTTGGTAACGCTGTGGGGCGTGATGTGCTGCAACAATAAAATTCGATTGATTTTTTCATCGATGTCGCCGAATTCCATTTTGTGGAGGGTCTTTTTTACAAACTGTACCATGCGCTCTGCACGTCCGTTCGCCGCAGGGTGCGCGGGCGAGGTTAGCGCATGGCGGATGCCCCGGTCAGCAAGATATTGTTCAAATGGTAATGCTGTGAACTGTGGGCCGTTATCTGAGACCAGAACGTCCGGAAAACCATGTGTGGCAAATAGCCTGTTTAATTTGTTGATAACTGAGTCCGTTGTAGTTGTGTTCATTCGATGGATCTCGAGCCAATTTGAATAGGCGTCGACTGTAATAAGGAAAGTGTGCCCTTTTGTAGGCCCCGCAAAGTCAATATGAATACGGGACCATGGTCCCCTCGGAGTTTCCCATTCGGTTGGGCTTGCTTTAGGTGGGGCGTTGCTGACGTCCTGGCAACGTTGACAAGTAGCGACCCAGGCCTCGATTCTTTTGTCGATTCCCGGCCACCAGGCGTAGCTCCGTGCGAGTGCTTTCATTCGCACGATGCCCGGATGTCCGTCGTGCAATACTGCTAAAACAGTTCGTTGCAGTTTGCCCGGGATTACGACTCTATCGCCCCACAAGATGCAGCCCTTTTGGGAAAACAGTTCGGTTTGGCGGGCTTTGAAAGGCGCCCATTCAGGTGATAGTTGTTCTGTTGGCCAACCACGTTCAACCCAGCGTAGGATGTGTTGCAGGACCGGATCTCGTTTTGTTTCGAGGGCAATGTCTCTCGCCGTCAATGGCGGCGCGTGTAGAGCCTCAATTTGCAGCGTTGTGATGGTTGGGGCTGGATCTTCAACCGATTCTGGGAGTGGTGTTCTGCTCAATGCATCAGCGTGGAGAATTGATTTCCCCGGGCGGTGTTGCAAGGTGTAGTTGTACGCCGCCAAGAATTCAGACCAGCGGGTCATTCTGGGGGACAATATATACGGGGTTGGTTTATTACCCGCAATAATCCCCAGTAGTGGTTTATGATCAGTAATTATTGTAAACGCACGCCCATACACATATTCATGAAATCGTTTAACTGCAGCCACAATAGCTAAAGCTTCTTTATCCAGCTGACTATAATTTCTTTCAGCTTTAGCTAAAGTTCGCGAAAAAAACGCGACGGGAGCTTCTGCTCCGTTCGGTAATACGTGGGCCAGGATTGCTCCAACCCCAAAAGGTGAGGCGTCACAGGTAATAGTTAACGGCAGAGTCTCGTTGTACTGCATAAGTACAGAATCAGAAGTTAGCAATTTCTTTACTTGTTGGAAAGCGTATTGTTCACGTTGTCCCCAAACCCACGTTGCTTTTTTTGTCTAAGAGTCTATGTAATGGTTCAGCTACCGTTGCTTTATTGGGTAAAAAGACGTTATAAAATTGATAAGTCCAAGGAACGCCTGTAGATCTGCCTTGTTCCTTGGAGTGGGGGCCTTCTTAATTGCCTTTAATTTGTCCTCAGTGGGATGGATTCCTTGACTGTCCAGGAGGTATCCCAAGAACTCCACCCTTTCGGTACATAACTGGCATTTATTTTTTTTGACTTTGAGGCCGGCGTCTTGGAACCTTTGTAAGACCATTCGGAGTCGTTTTTCTAGAATGTCTCTGTTAGGGGCGGCATGAGTACATCGTCGAAATACGGTACGACCCCTCTTATTCCTTGTAACAGCCTTTCCATTAAGCTCTGAAAGATTCCTGGAGCGACGCTCACCCCGAACTGGAGCCGGTTGCATTTAAATGCGCCCTATGCGTGACGATAGTTTGCGCCCCCGGTGGCCGGATCTACAGGCAATTGTTGATACGCCTGCGCTAGGTCTAATTTAGCGAAAACTTTCCCGCCGCCCAGGGAATGGAGCAGGTGTTGCACTACCGGCACTGGATATGCACTTTGCTGAAGTGCGTGGTTTAGGTGGCCCGGTAGTCTCCGCAAATTCTCAGTGACCCATCAGGCTTGATAGGCGTCACTATTGGGGTTTCCCACCGGGCGTGGTCGGTGGGTTCCAGCACGCCCTGTGCTATTAGCTTATCGAGTTGTTCGTCGATTTTAGGTTTCAGGGCGAACGGCACCCGACGCGGCTTAAGGCGGATGGGTGCTACCTCAGGGTTCAAGTTAAATGAGATCGGGTCCCCTTGTACTTGCCTAGTCCGTTCGCGAAAACGCCTTGGAATTCTTGCACGAGGGCTTCCTCCCAATCGTTGCTCTCGGCACGGTGGACTCGCTACAGTGATTCCGAGCGGTCTGAACCATTGCAGGCCTAAAAGACTAGGCCGGTCACGGTCAACGACAGTCAGTGGCAGTGCGACGGTGCGGTCCTTGAAAGAGACCTGAATCGGCGGGACCCGACAACGGGAATTCGGTTACCCTGGTAATCTTTGAGTATAACCCTTTGAGGGTTGAGGTCTTGGCGGCGAATCGTCGGAACGAGCTGTTGGAGCGTCTTCCAGGACACCATCGAGAGGGATGATCCTGAGTCCACCTCCATCACACAAGGTTTGTTTTCGATAGCGACCTTCACTCTGATTTTCCCGGCATCTAGGGATGTAGCGTGGCCTATGGTAATTGTCTGGTGGGTCTCTTCCCGCCTGGTTTCTTCCCGCCTGGTGGAAGTGGTGGACGGTTTGTTTCTGTAGGAGTGGCTTCCCCATTGGTGATTCAGTTTGTCTCGGGTGTGCCGATGAATCCTGAAGACTGGCATTCGGCCTGTCGGGGTTTGGAGTTGGAGTTTTGTTTGCTTCTGCAAACCTTTGCGATGTGACCTCTTTTCCCGCAAACGCGGCAGAGTGTGTCGAGGAATTTACAGCTGGATCGTGGGTGATTTGCTCCACATCCTGCACAAGGTCGAAGTGAGCGTTGTGTGAACTGGTCTCGTTCCGTTCGGAGTCGGTTGACCTCTTCCTCATCACTTTCTGACGGGGATTCTAGGTCTTCGTGGTGAGTCGATACCGGGTGTCTCTCTGAGCGAGGCGAGGTATCATTGGCGAGTTGACGTAGCGGTGCGCTGGTGCGGCGTTTCGGGCTGCCGACTTCTTGGTTGCTTCTGCTGCAGTGGCTTTTTAAGGGCATCGGTGAGGCTGATGTCCCCCTTAGCCATGATTTTGCTCTGGATCGTGCAGTCTTCTAGGCCCAGAACTAGGCGGTCTCGGAGGGCTTCTTCTAAGTTAGAGAATCCGCAGAGGCCTCCAAGGTTGCGGAGGTCTGCGACGTAGTTGGCAAGGCTTTCGCCTTTCTGCTGGACCCTCTGGTAATATTCGTGCCTTCTGACTAAGGTTGGCACGGTGGGCGCGTAGTGGGCCCGTAGCAAAGGCTTGAGGACGTCCCAGTCCATCGCTTTTACTTCGGCTGGCTTGGCAAGTGATTTTGCCATTTTAAACACGGTAGGCCCGCAGTGGGTTAGAAATACAGCTCTTTTTTTTGCTGGCTGTTGCATCTTTCAAGTTGTTGGTCTCCAGAAACATCTGGAACCTATCCATGTACGACTCCCAGTCTTCGGTTTCTGGGTCGAATGGAGCGGGTGGTACGGCACCGCTGGCCATGTTGCCATTGATAGTGCGTGTTCGACCACGTGCTCTGTTGGTTGCTCTGTAGATCAGTCAGCTCTTCGGTCTCCGCATCCCACCCTTGTCGCCAGTGTTAAGTTTGGAGAATAATGGAGACCAGACATCTGACCAGTGACTTCAACTCTTTAATAACAGTAGATAGAACAGAACAGAGCAAGGCTATGGGCAGCAGTAACCCTTTTATAGGGTTGGCTGCTACCCTATTGACCAATAATATGTGCAACAAGTTCAACTAATACCCAATAGAAGTGTCCTAATATTGGCCAATCAGGGACTTGTTATGGACCAATCCTTGTTCGTTGTTTAAGGACCAATCAGGTGTGCAGGCTTTCAAAACCCGCTTTGCATTTGGGCTTAGTTACTTTTTATTGATTCACAACACAGTGTAAGGGTTCTTTGCTTTCCAAGGACTGGGCACAACACAGCGTAACAAACCTGTGCACAATACTTTATTCCAGCACACACTTTCTGCAACAACAGGGTATCGCACTGTCCACCTCCACCCTTCTAGAACTTTGCAAGGTGATGCTGCCACATAAAGATGCCTTTAAAACTTAATCTTCTATACTCAGACTCTTAATATTCAGTTTACACAAAAGTCTATAAAGGAGCATTCAACCATTGCCTTTCCCCATAACCATTGCACTAGTTGGGAGCAGATGCTGTTTCAGTGTGATTACTCCTTTTCTAGATGGACCAAATTCCAGACCAGCCTCCAAGCTTTGCTCTTAAGTAGTGTTGCATTTGAGCAGTTTAATTGATCCCAGGCAGGATTCCCATCAAAGTTATTAGATTTTTATTCTACCTTTATTACTTTATGAGTAACTCAAGGTGGTAAACATACACAATACTCATTTCTTTTTCCACACAACAACAATCCTGTGAGTTAGATTGAAGAGAGAATGACTGGTCTGAAGTCACCTAGCCAGCTTTCATGCTTATGATAGCTTGTAATCCTGGCAGTTGACTGATGGTGTGGCCTGTATTATGTTTAATCTTCAGGTATTACCTCCCACTTCCTCACCTGTATGCCATTTTCTATCTCGTTCTCTTACACACGCACTCTGTTTCTGTGTTTGCTTTTGTAAGCTAAGGTGCTGGGTGTGGTAAGGCTGCCTCTGGACATCAGCATGTCCTTGAAAACATGGCTCAATTAGCCAGGCAGCTGGAAGAATGCTTGGATGCCTTGAGTATGAGGGTATAGCTGAATGTCTGCGGGAAATGGGAGGGGGAAAACTTAGCTGTATGTCTACAGTTATCCCAAGTTCACTCCCTCACACTCAGTCATCATTTTTTACACATAGACATCAATTTCAGCAAGCACTTCTGTGAGTACAGATACAGGTTGACTTACAACAATTCATTTAGTGATTGTTCAATGTTACAACAGTACTGGAAAAGGGACCTATGACAGTTTTTCACACGGCCCATCTCCGTGGTCATGGAGTCAAAATTCAGATGCTTGATAACTGACTCATATTTATGACATTGTAGTGTCTTGGGGTCATGTGATCACCTTTTGCGAGCTTCTGACAAGCAAAATCAATGGAGAAGTCAGATTCACTTAACAACCATGTTACTAACTTAACAACTGCAGTGATTCACTTAACAATTGTAGCAAGAAGGGTCTTAAAATGGGGCAAGATTCACTTAACAACTGCCACACCTAGCAACAGAAATTTTGGGCTCAATTTTGGTTGTAAGTCAAGGACTACCTGTAGAAGCCAATGTTTCTTGCAAATCCAGCAATTGGGAGATCTACTGTTCTTCAGAAACAAAGTGCTAAACTTGTTAAACTCTTGCTGAATGCTTCAGATTCATTTCACCCTAAGTCATCTGAGGTATAAAAGAATAGAGCAATTTCAGTAAGTTGCTGTCAAATTGTACTTGAGAGTTTTTTTTTTTAATTGTTCCTTGGGAGGTGAGAATACCTAGTAGGCCTTGGCTAATCTCATAAAAGATAAGGAGGGTCAGATCTGACTAGCATTCAAACTGGAAACTGCTAGGAAATTCTAGGACAGCCAGCTATATTTGCTGTAAAATATTTCTGTTCCATTGTAAAGAAAATACGCTTTCTTGTAAAATCACTGAGGATTGAGTTCTATTCAAGGAAGACTTTATCTTATTTTTATTTTATTAATCATATTATTTGTAAGAGCTTCTAGTAATTCATATTTCAGGAATGCTGAATTGCTCAAAGTGGGACACCAAAGCATTAACAGGAAAGAGCAGAATATATGAAGGCAAAAGAAAGTGGCCCAAGACCTCCTGATAAACTCATGTGAACTGGAAATTATCAACTCAGAGTTTGAACTCAAATTAATCTAAATAATGTATTATGATTGGCATAAAGAAAAAAATGTATTAATACATGGATTTTGTATTAGAGTTAAATACTGGAAACTGACACAGTACCAAGCACCAGAAACACAGCAATTGTTTGCAATTAAATGCAACTAGAAAGGGTTGTTTACTTTTCTAAAACTTTGCAAGATTGCACAAGGGGAATTCAAGGTTGCACACAATGAGACCATTTCTTGCAAACCATTGGCCAAGTATAATGGAAGAAGAACCCATACTGCCTAATTTTAGAACCCAACACACTGATTCTATAAATCAGATTTATGGGAACTGATATCCCAATCCCAATATATTTGGAAGGCTGGCTTAAATCAAACATAGGATTATAATACTTTTGATGAGCTAGTGTCCAAAATGGATGTATCTCAGAGAAGACTAAACGTTTGTTCAATTCATGTTGAATAAAATCATATGCTAGCAATTACTGCATCACAAATAATATAGTCCATCACTGACAGTGAATAATGGTAATTTATACATGTAACTCTTAAAAATCATGGCAACTTGAGAAGACAGAATGAGTTCTACACTAGAAAACAACAGCTATACATTTATGATAGCAACAATTATTATGGCTACTCAGAAAAGCTTTGGAGTAAAGTAGCTTAAAAATAAATAAACAATATCAACACTAACTAAAGCATAGATTCATAAACCAGCTTTTTTAGAACGTTCAGAAAAAGACAACTTTTTTTTTTTTTTTTTTTTGCAATTTCATGTTTCCACATGAGTTTTTCTCTTTCTCTCCCCATCCTCCATTCCAGCTTCTAACATTTGGTCTTGCTATGGATATAAAAAGCATAGAGCATATATGCATCACACATAAGAAAGTTTATACATAGATTAATGAGAAATTAATTCCATAGTTCAGTGGGATTTATTGCCAAGTATGACGGTACTTCCTGGGGTAGAATGCACTATAGCTGGATTCAGCAGGCGGAAAAGGCTGGGGCGCATATTTTGAATGATGCCGATTTTTAGGGCTGTGACACAGAAGTTAAGTAATGGTTTTAATATTTTGTACTATGAAAGCCTGTGGGCAACCCACAATGTGTACCTAAATATTGTGTCAGAAATTATGCTTCTTCCTCAGGATCAGCCAAAAGAGCCTCTCCAATTCTGCTTTATGTGGTTCTATGAATTCTGCAATATGGGAATGTGAAATGGCAGTGTGTCATCTGTAAAAACTGATGTTACAAATCACAGATGGACACAATTTTCAGCATTGAAAAAAAAAGCATCAAGAAAGGGGGATGCAATGCAACCAGATTTTGAATGGACCAGTTTAACTGGAGGCAAAGTAGTACACATACACACACACACAAAGTTTGAAGCACTGACAAAAAAGCATTCTTATTTGAAAAATGCCTACAGATAATCACTGGATTTTTATTAGCAAGGTTATTGTCAGAAAGCAGCACTAGCTGCCTACTCTTTCCAATTAGCACTGCTGGATGAAGACAAAAGGGTGTTTTGTTTTGTTTTTAAAGGAATGGCATTATGCTGAACTTCTCTGACAAATTGCTCATGAGACATTCCCTGTAAAGAAAATAATTTGCATGGGTCAAGAACAGGAAGCTGCAAAAGCAGAATGCTGAAACAGCCTGCTTGCTTCAGAAGCATTCATCCTATTAGCCAGATATCCTGCAAGGTGTGAAGCAACACAGCCATTATTTAATTTTTAGACAAAAGTGCTGATGCAATTTCAGTGCAAACTGAATAAATCAAGGCCAAAGCATGTTTTCAATATTCACATGAAAGGGTCTTTATGTATTTATTTGACATGGTTAATTACTGCTTTTCTCAAAAACGTTCTAAGCAATTTAGCAAATAAAAACAATTGAACATCTTTAAAAACATCCACTAGTTATAAAAATACCATCAGCTGAGCATTAAAGAAAAAAAAAATCTATCTTTGTAATTGAGTTTGGCAGTAAGGAGCTTTTGCTCCTACAAAAGCTACTCAACTAGAACATCTAACTCAGCTAGCATGGCCAACAATGAGAGAGGCTGGGCATTGCAGTTGAGTAAGGCATTTGGTAGGGTTAGGCCATCATTTTTCTATTGCTGACACAAGCCACAGGAGAGACTTTCAAGAAGTTCAGGTTCTGAAGCCTACTGGTACTCTTTTCATCACTGGTACTACACCTTAAATACTGTCCTCAGCTGCTAGATATACCATATGATAAAAGCTAGTCCTTAAGATATGAAGGTTTTTAAAATGTATTTAATTATGCCTAGTGAGAGACTGGTAACTAGTACTGAACAAGCTCCAAATATGAACGCCTTCTGATAGCATTAAGAGATACAAGGCTTCCTTATACCATTGTCTTCAGAGGCAATAATTCATTATAGTAGTCCACTTTATCCAAGGCTGATAGCCTGTGATTTATGAGCAAAAGGAAGACATTTTAGCAATGACTCCCACTAGCCTTTTGCAACATCTTGAATCCTATTTTTATCCTATTCAACAGAACTATGCAAGTTGTCAAAGGAAACATTGTGCAGCACAGATTTACTAACTCACTGAAACCTACCACATTGAGTTGGCCTCCAACCATTATTGTAGATAAACCTTAAATATTGTTGAACAAAAAAAGCACTGATTTCTCACAGCTCTCCTCTTGACTTTATTATGTTCTTTGAATAGTTTGAAATGATGGTTTTCTCTGGCAAATCTTGTGATTTTGATAACTTATTTCCTAAAATATTTCCATATAGGTATTTATACAACACAGCTTTTTGGGGGGAAGATAGGGGAGTAAATAATGCAGAAATTTTCCTATGGTTACCTTGTTTCTTCTTAGCTTTAACAAAAACAAAACTGAAAAGATACAAAGCAATTAAAAAATAGGTCAAGTGACGAAAGGGGAGAGAACAGCCTCCCAATGCCCTGTGAATTTTTCGTGTGGGAGCTCTCTGAATAGAAAACATATGATGTCATTTCTTCCTGTATGTAATTTGCTGCTTGTTCACCCAGGAACTTATGACCTGCTTGCTTCTTATTCTCTGCATGCTTTGCATCATTTGGTGACCAAGAAATCTGCCTTTACTTTCCATGCATTTTCCATCCTAAAATAATGTATTTTTGAGCTTTCTACGGTTGAAAAAAACCCTCGATAAAATTTTCCAAGGGTGAATAATACCAAGGCTGAAGAATGATTTGCTGCAAGGCAGATTTGCATTATTAGTTTTGAATGTAGGGTTTTCTTAATACATCTGCTGACATGCTATATAGTCACTGTCACACATTCACCCATATTTTGTTTATTGCTAGAAAAGCAAACATCGTTAAGGGAAAGAGAATCTACCACAAAGCAATCCCTTAAAATACAGTACAACCAAGCCATTGTTTCAGTTAAAACAAGGCTTGCTACTCATGAATCAATTCAAAGAATTCCAGTTTATCCATTCACCAGACCATTTGTTTAATAGAGCAATTTTGTTTCATTATGAATGAAGCTTTTGACAACTGCTCTGCAACTCAGTAGCGAGTTGTCCATTTGCTGTTTGGTGGTACTTCAACAAAAATATCAAGCTAACTTACAGAAATGAAATTATGTTTAACATACAACAAAAGGCTTTTTAAAAGGGGGTGATTTACCTCTGGTAGTCAACCAACATATCTAGAACTGTCCATTTGGTCTTAAGACAAAAATAGATGCTAGAGTTTTCCAGTTAGGCTTCAAAGTAAACTTTCTACCCAAGGAACAAAATCAAAAAGAAATCATTTTATTTGATGAATATATTCTTCGGGTGCAAGAGAGATGTTTCCAGAAAAATCCAGTACACTGTGGGGAAGATACAACCATGTTAGTTTATGTGGCAACCACTATACCTCTTGACCTGAAACAGCTTTGTTCAGATCCAATCCAGATCTACAACTGCAGAGATCAATCAGGAAAGTCACTAAAGAATGGAACAGCTAAGATTGATTTAGGGAGGCAAAAGGTCCTTTTGCATATTTTTAGCATATTCCAAGAACCATGACAAAAAGAGTGTTTGACTTCAAGTGTTAGTGAATCAAACTATTTTTATTTTCTGAATTATTGGATCCAGTGATTGCTTTCATAGGGAACCCATTTGGGAAATTCTGAGAAAGTTCTGTTAAATCAGGAATAATGTTTTCTGTATGTTTACAATACAGCCACAACCAAGTTTGTTTTCATGGCATGACATGTCCTAAGGAATTCTCCCATATGACCAACTCTACTTTCATTGTTTGACAAGGTCATGGGACGCACAGTTTGGCTCCTCCCAGGAAACAACATCTATATCAATGTTTTCTATGGCAGCTCAACCACAGAATAATATGCATGCATATGGAATGGAAAGTAATCATGTTGTGGAGATTCTGATTTAATGGTTTGAATATTCAGAACACAGCCTCTTTTGCTGAGGCATTTTTGCTTTGCCTGAACATATATGTGCATAAGTACTACAGCCCCAGGATTTGAAGCAGGTGGATCAGAGTGCTATTTCCAAGATACAGATAATCAGTTCTCTTACTAAATTCTTCTGGAGCTATTCCCTTACTCCTCATTTCAAGGTCAAGAGAGTTTTCTTTTAATGCAAATAAGGCACTTTAGTAAATTCTGAAGTATGGGACACCTAGAGGAATAAAGGCTCTGTCATAAGCAGGTTTCAATTGCTTTATCTCTATTATCATTATAAAGTCTTATGAGTGGATACCAAGGACTTTTAAATTAAATGTCAAATGCAATCTAGCACTGGAAACATAAAGAGGCTGCCCTAGGGGAAAACGTTCCTGACAGTCTTATTTCGCTTGTCAAAAGTGGCATTTTCCTCATAATTATCCGTTTGCATAAATGAATCACCATTTGGCCAAGGATATTGTCGGAAACTTAAAATACTGCAAAGTGAAGCAGACAAGCAGTTCTGAGGGTTCGCCTGTTTTTTTAAAGAAACATGAAGATAATAACATAGCCTCATCTTTACAAGGATAATTGGGCAAGGGGACTTAGTTCTTCACAGTGCTAACAAAAGTGTAGCATTCTGTGGATTAAGGAGATAGTGACTGTGAAAAATTGTCCTTTTTATATATGTATTCAAATATTCATAAAGGTGTTCTGTGTGTGGAGAGATCAAAATATTAATAACATTAAAACATTTATGCAGGTTTCATTTTCACTTCTGAAGTGAAGTAAGCCGCTTCCAAGATTGGCAGCTTAATCTGACAATTACAGCCCATCTTTTACACCCCCCAAAAAATGTCTTTATTATACAATGTGCAATGAGGAACTAAATCCAATCCGTTCACCAGATTCTTTCTCACTAACAGACTACACTGAATCCCTAGCTGCTTTTCTCCTCATCATCTCCAGCAGGCTTCCAGATTCCATTAGCCATTGGCAGGAGCAACCAGCTAGGAGTAGCTTAATCATTAGCTCAGCTTCAAAAGTCTCATACTAGTCTTTACAAACCCAGCATGGTCTTCATTCATCCTTCCTCTGTCTTAAAAGCAAATGGAGCACCGTAAGCACCTGCAGGTTTGAAAAATACATTTCATTTAAAAGCAACCCAAGGTTCCCCATTCCTATCATAATATTTAATACTACATTATTTGAGACTTGGGAAGATGATTTAACGTAACACTTCAGTCCATAAACAATAAATGAAGATAACATTTTAAAGGATACATCAATTAAAGTTAGACATGTTCAGTCCCTTCTGGATTACAGGTTTGAAGGACTATTCATGGTGCATTTGGGAACAGCTGTTCCCTTGATCAAGACTAGTTAGTATGTATTTTCATTCAAGATTTTCCAAGCCACAGAAGTTTTAATTAAAGAACCAAAAATCTATTTCAGACATGGCATCTATTAAAGATGAGACATTTCAGATTCGGTTGTTGGAATCTATCCAAGTCCAATATACCAAAAGGCAGCTAGTATTTTATTAGAAGAAACCATAAATTTTCACCAACCCTTTGTACAATTATAATGCTAAAAATAGCTACAAGGCTTGTGGGACTTCAGCATTTGGATTAATCAAATCTTACATAACACAAGTGGGAAAACTGCAACAGGAACAAAAACACCAGAGAATTTTCAGAGCCAGATTATAAAAGTCAAAGATAGAACAGCAGACACAGAAACAGTTTGTTTCTGTCTAAACTGCTCTTCTAGACAATTAACACTTGCCAGAAAAGATTCCTCAAGCTTGTAAAAGTGAATTACAAAAAACAACAACATTGTAACTGTATCAGAATTCAACTAAGTCAGTGGTAGTCAATCTGGTCCCTACCGCCCACTGGTGGACATTCCAGCTTTCAGGTGGGCAGTAGGGGTTTTGTCCCCTACTTTATAAATCACCATTATGTGGAACTGGTGGGCGGTTAGAAATTTTTTTTCTATTAACAGAGATACAAAAGTGGGCGGTAGGTATGTTGACTACCCCTGAACTAGGTGGTAGATTGCTAAAATCTATCATAGCTGAGGTCTTAATGTTATAATAATATTCACGTAAATGACGTAAATTATATTTTTTTAAAGGAACACTGCAGCTATTTACACATAATCAGCTTTTAAAACATAATCAGTGTCTTTAACAAACACAGTCAGACTGTATCCAACTGTAATGAAATTCTGCTTCATAAAAATTCTGCTTCATTTTCCGTATCAGTTCTCATTCAATTTTGATGAAAAAGGATTTGATTTAAACATTATTTCAAAAGAGAAGGGAATTTTGGACAAATGGCAAGGGAACAGTTAGGTGGTTTTGCATTTTTTAAATTTATGGGATGTGCATCTGAATATCTTTTTTGTTAATTTCTGTGCAAATCTCTTTCCAGGAGTAGCCTTCTATTCTTTGAGCTGTCCCAATTTGACATGCTACTTCACACAAAAAAAATAATCTCTGAAAAAATATATGTTTACCTACCATTATTATTGCCCAGGGTGGCAATCTTTAATTGTCCTATTATTTATCAATAAGAAGTGATCAGGAATTATTTGCACTTTTCTTCTCTTCTTCTAAATACAAAAAAAAAAAAAAGTCTTAGGAAGCTAAACATTCAAAATGAGAAAATGTGTTATAGGTGGTAAGAACATATATATGAAATTTGGATAGCAAGATTGGATTCCAATAGGAGAGTCATTTTCCTTATCTTAATTGGTACCTAGAACATTTAAAAGAGTGAAAGAATAGACATTTATGACTATTTGCAGGGAACTGCAGTCACATGACTGTGTTTTATAACATTTTGCTGAAAACCAGCATATATTTCCAGTTTTCGTAAATCTGGCCATAGCGAACCTTTGGTTCACTTAATGACTATATCATTCACTTAACAACCATTGGGATCACTTAATGACTATGGCAATAGCATTATGACCACACAGGGGTGGGATTCAATTTTTTTAACAACCGGTTCTGTGGGCATGGCTTAGTTGGTGGGCGTGGCTTGGTGGTCATGTGACTGGGTGGACGTGGCTTGGTGGTCATGTTATTGGCTGGACGTGGCCAACTCAATATCACTCACATCGAGGCACCATCTCCTCGCCTGGCCTCTCATGACTTTGGGGATGCTGCAACAGTCGTAAGTGTGAAAAAAGGTCATAAGTCACTTTTTTCTGTGCCATTGTAACTTTGAATGGTCACTCCACACAAACAAAGTACCAGCAAAGGAAGGGAAGAAAACTCAAGAGACATTCCTGAGACAGGAAGTCTAGTCCTGCCAAGAATGTAATAAGGGTTAATGGAGAGGCAGTTTCTGTAAGCAACACCAAAATGTTTTCTTCCTGCCTTCCTTACAGGATTAGGACAGTAATTTCTTCTAACAACCAGTTCTCCAAACTTCTTAGAACGTTAACAACCGGTTCTAGCGAATAGGTGTGAACTGGTAGAATCCCACCCCTCTGACCCAAAAAAAGAATGCAAAATCAGGCCAGTCGTAGGTGACCTGATTTACAACCGTCATGACTTAAACTGTAATAGGCAGACTCCATTACGGTCATAATTCAAGGACTGCCAGTATCTGCAAGAAATATCATTTTCTTGCAAGAACTAGTGGGACCACAACATAGAAAAAGTAATAGAAAATAAAAACATTAGGGTGCTCCAGGACTTTAGAATTCAAACGGAAAAACACTGGCCACATAATATCCCAAATGTAACAACTGTTAATGAGAAAGTTTGGATAGTGGACATTGCCAACAGCAAAACATAAGAGAAAGTACCAGAGTAAATCACAAAATACAAAGACCAGCAAATAGATAGCAAAGACAGTACCAATAGTAATAGTCACTTTGGGTGTGATTCCAAAGCACCTGGAGACCACTTGAACATTATCAACATTGACAAAATCACTAACAGTCAATTGCAAAAGGCTTTACTTGGAACAGCTTACACCCTGTGACACCATATCTTTAACCCCATAAAACAACAACATCTGCCTATCTCAGGTCGTTGGAAAAGTCTCAAAAACTGGAAAAAAAATGCAAAATCCATTCTAAACATCTGGCTGGCTATGCATCCAACCCTAATAATAAATTAATGATTTCATAAATTAACTAACATGTAAAAACTTAGATTCCCAAAATTTTACCAAGGAAGAAGAATGAAAATTTTTAGGAAAAAAACAATAGCAACATACTGAAATGTAATACTGTTCTCAGTATGACAACACTGGGCAGAAACTTAGTGTGGAAAGATCCAAAATGTAATATTATTATAATATTACATTAATATTAATGTTAGAAGTGATTTTAATGCAATATGTATATTTTCTTATCAATTAAAATTAAAATATATTAAAATTAGTTGCTAAGATGGATACGTGTATTGTAAATGATAATAGTTGAAATTATTTTCAGATTATATTATTTTCTGTATTTGGTAAAGAAGTCATTGCTTTTGATATGTGCATTTCCATATATACCTGAAGGAAATAGTAAAGCAATATCCCATCCATTTGGTTGTTTTATTGGACACATTAAAGAAGTTATAACCTGTGTGTTGATAACATTGAAAAGCATTTCTGAAGAGAAACCCAAAACTGTATTGCAAAAGAGGAATGAAAACATAGAACATTGGACTAGCAGTGAAATTTGTTCCCCAGACAAGACTCTAAAATGAAAGAATGTCATTTTAAAACTGCAGGCTACCCAGAACCTTTTCATGTTATGTGATTTTTCTCTCTTGAAGCATTTCTACATTAGGTTATTTAGAAAAAATAAGTTATAGGGGCTTTATTGATTTTTTGCAGTAAATTATGTTCTTGAAATACGATTCATTATTTCTGGTATGTCCTGCTTAGCAAAAAGCTTTGTGATAGATATTTAAAAGCAAATATATTTGTGCATTTTTCCACTGCTGTAACAATTGTACCATCTCATTAGTTAATATTCTATAAATATCCCTACCTTAATATAGTGAATTCATTAACAGAAGTATGGATGTCAAAGATTAACTGCCTTGCTTTTTACTGATGGAAAAAAAAACATTTTTAATCAATTGGCAGGCCTAATACAGCAGCACATACAGTAAATTGTATTTATTAATTCTATACAGATGCTCAGCGTAATTCAATTGTATGACTCATAAATCTTTTACCGCAGTCCATGATATTGTAATATACAGTTGCCATTATCTTGACCTCAAGTGACAGCACTTCTCAAGTTGACTTTACTGAGCCAAAAGTCCATTTCATAATACTAAGAGAAGACAGACTACAGTAATTGCACAACTCAGCTGCTGTTCTGGCACACATAAAACAAGAATGGCTTCTTTTTAAGAACACTCTGAGTATAGAACAAATATTACAAAATAGGCTAAAAATACACATTTTGGACCAGGATGATTTTCTTTCTATACAATTCCTGCAAAATTCAGTGGGGTATTTTATGAATGGGAAAATGTGCATTGATGTTGTAAATGAACTCGCTCTTTAGAAAATATTGATGCAGAATTGCAACTAAAAAAGACATGAAATACAATACTTCAAATTGGAGATTTTTCAGAAGCATATTGGGGTTTACAAACATATGTGCCTACCCTTCATACAGTTCCATTCCAGGAAAAAGACTGAAAAAGAAATAATAAGTTGTAGTAAGCAAAATTAATTTAAGGCAAGAGATAAAAGAAATAAAAATCTATTTGTATCTAGTTCATTCACTATACCTCTCCATATCTTTCTGTCTTTGCAAACTGTTCTTATTTCCATCACACCCATACAATTCATAGGTTGTATACTGTCTCTTTTTTGAAATCTGATCAATTCTATCCAACCATTACTTTCTAGTCTTCCCCTTCCTCTCAAAATATTTATTCTTTCATCAAGTATTAGTTCTGCAGTTTGGGCTTTGTTCATTCTCTTTATGTGACCAAACCAAAATCCCAAAGAACTTTTTCATACAGCCCCCCAGTTTTGTAAATTCAATCCGCATTCATTCAGCATCCATTCACTTTTGACTCTAACTCTTCTTGCTTTCTGTATTTCATATGTACAAGTTTTAAAAAAATCTAGGCAATGTAAAAGTTAATTCTCAGACTGATAAAGATGTAGAAGACTGTTGGGTAAACAACCATCTTCAAATCCTGGGTTATTGGTGAAGAGACCTGTCATTTTACCAGTTCATAGAAAGGCTGCTCAAAGATTTAAAAAAAGGTATCTACTGTAATGTCTACTAAAACAATGTATATTGATTTTAAATAGGAAATAATTCAGTAAGCAGAATTCTTATAACATTATCTTTTTTTGTCAAGAAACTTTACTCAAGAGACTCTATGGAAATTATGTTTGGGAAATGTTTGTTCAGGCAAATGCCAAAGACAGCCTGCAATAAAACTGAACAATAATGAAGATCACATTCAACAGACGTAGATGTACACCATGTGTGGGACAGTATGTAGGACAGAGTAATTCTATTCTCAAAATGTAACATTGGGGGGGATGTAAATTAGCATCTGTCAGGAAAGCATCTAGCCTTTTCTTGCAAAATATAAACCTATAATTTTTCCCCTAGAGAAAGGACAAAAGAAATTTGATTTTCAAGTTAAATTTCTTTCAAATTTTAGGCACTTCAATTAACAAAAAAAATTGAAGACGAGTAATTCCTGATATTTTCAATATTTACAATTAATTCTAATCAGTAAATGTAAATGCATGTGATTTTGTCAATATGTAGTATAGTAAAATCAACATCATGATCCACAAAAGTTAACTCAGATATCTGAGATGAATCTAGATATCATAAATTAGTTTCATTAGTAATTCTACATAATTTCTTCCTTTTACTGAACTGTATTTACTCAAGTAAACAATTATTCTCATAACTCTTTTCTTCTCCCTACTTATCTGCCTATCTGATATTTAGCACTACAAAGAACTTTTAATGAGAAGCAAACATACATACAATATACATATAAGAAAATGTAATATACATGATATCCAATTACGTCCATATGGATCAATATAAAAGAATAACGATGCATTGATGTACATCTCTAGTGCTCAAGTACAAAGCTCATATATTCCACTTCTTAACAGCAAGAGGGAACAATGGTTGTCAAATCTAGACCATATGTAATCTATAAGTGAAAAGTTGCAGGGTGCATTTCAAAAAGGAAAAATTCAAAATGAGGTTAAATTTTGATAAACATTAGCTTAAATTTAAATTAATCAAAAATAAATCCAAAGTAAACTTATGCAGTGCCATCTTTACAATTACTTCCCATGTATTTAACATTTTTCACATTTTATCATATTAAATATTACAATGCAGTAATAATTTTTAAAGGAGGCTTCATGGCGTGCATCAATTTTTACTATTTATTTTTTCATGAAATCAAATTTATCAAAACAGGTATGATTCAGAAATGGTTCCTGAAATATACATCTGGATTAAAGATAGATTCCTGAATCTGAAAAGGTATAATAATTACATGTTCATGAGTAGCCCTCTATAACATACTCAGAACTTTATTGCTAGATATGCATGGGATACACCAATAATATAACAATTAAAAACACAGCGTTGTGCTGTTCATAAAAAAAACACATTACTGACTCATTGTTTTGAACAATATAGTAAAAAAGGGGGTAACTTATCTGTAGACATGCCATGTAGCTAGCTTTATTATTTATTTGGCAGACTTAATTAGATCATACTGTAATGAGCACATAATTGTTTCCAAAACAGTGCATCTTCCTCAAGAATAATAGAAAATTTAAAAAGACAGTGGACATGTTTATTTAATTAACTCACTTTAGGGTTTGCACACTTACACTTTAGCCTTTCCACCATTTCCAGCATGGCCTCCTTCAGGGTCACACATTGTCTATTCTGAAAGACAAAAAGAATAAAAATCCTACTATCAAGTTTAACAATGGAGGAAGGCAATGGAGAAGGAGAAACTGACTTTTGGCGCTTTTTAATTAACCAAGTTGCTTTGAACCCCTGAATATATTTGATTTTTCTTTGGGGACCAGGATTAAGCAAGCAGTAAGTACAGGGGAAAAGAAAAGATGAATCTTCCCAGAAAATTGGGAGCACTACTGGAATGAAAATTAAATGGAATTCTGTAGGCCAAATTATTCACTGCCTTTGTCCTATGCCCCAGTTTCAAGCAGGCCTAACTTTTGCTAGACGCTCCACATTCTTCATCTCCCACTGAATTCAACTGTTCACAAGGGGCAACACAAACCCCTTCATTATAATAGTTTTGCTGAGAATACACTAGGGCAATGGTGACCTGGCTCCAAGCTTCATTTATTTTCTATAATTGGTATTAGCTGCCCGATAATTTAATCCTGGACATTGGTGGTTTCATTTGTAAGAACAGTGTGGGGGAAGAACTTATTTAGGAAGTAATCAAAAGTTCTCACTTCAAGAAAGATGCAGAGTGCTAAGCACTTGTGGAATTTGTTTCTTTGGCTTGAGCTGCCTTTCTTCCAAAGATAAATTGCAGTTTATTTTTAGTAGGATGAAAAGCACCTAACAAGTTAACAAATATCTGTACACAGCATGCTTGAAAAAGTACTCTTATAATTGTCTTGCTATTACTCTACAGCTTTGTCAATATGATTTTTTTATTGAGGAAAGAAGCATTCTATCCTTTATATTAAGAACCAGTTTTAAAAAAACAACCTATATTTAAGGCTTCTCACAAGGCATCCTGAAAAGTTGCACGAACTATAAGAAGCACACCAGACCATTTTTGTGAACTGGTATGCTGCCACTGAAAAAGTTTTCATTTAAAAGATGGTATATATCCCAAATCTATTTCACTGCAAATATTTCTACAAGCTTGAACGATCCTCAAAGGCAGTAATCCAGCACTTCCATTCTCACAGATAGCTGGATTTCTTCATGAGGCAGAATTTAAATACTGCCATGCTGGCCAGTGATCAATAAAAATTGTTTGAAAGTTATCTTTTCAAATAAAACAATACAGGTAACTTCAATAAGAGCCTAACTTTTCATAACTGCACCTACTGTTTTTCCAGCCATTGTATAGACAATGTAACTTCTATAGTGAGTAACTTCTACTTCTTGGTTTCATTTAAATTTCCAAATCTATCTTTGGATTGCTAGATCCAAGTATTCAAGGATTAGCATATTAGCTTCTATGGTCAACCAAGATTGTCTAGATATTGTCACCTGTTGAGATGTATTTTCGAACACTTGTATCTAAAGATTTCATATATTACTTAGAAATATCCCTTCCTATAATATCCCTTCCTCCTCACTAGATTTATTGATTTATCAAATTTATATGAATGTCCATCTATCCAGAGAAACTCTTGCTAGTAAACAAAAAGTAAAAGTATCAACAATCATAAAATGCCCACAACATACAATCTCTCATTAAAAATTTCAAGTTACACTCATACAACCATTCCAGAGGTCCCAGATCTAACATCATGGCCTCAATTCTTGGAGGAAAGACTTGGGTCTTCACAGATTTCAGAAAGGTCAGTAGGATCAGAACTGTCCATCTGGGTGGGAGGAGGCAACAAGACAAAGAAGGCCTGCTTTCTAGAACTGTACCTCAGCAAAGGAACTTGGAGCATGTTCACAATGACATAGCTGGTGGGACCTGTAATCTAATTCCATGCTATGAAAATTCTAAATGCTACAACCAGCCAGAAGCCAAATGGCAGCCAGTGCAGTTCACATAGCAGCATTGCATGGCTGTACCATAGTGTGCCCAATACTGTATATGTTGCTGCATTATGACGCAGCTGAAGTTTCCAAATGCCCTGAGCAGTGCCTGTCAGTATAGGGATTGGCCCAACTGGCACTAAAGATGTATTTGTGAGGAGACCACCCTGGACACAGCTGTCACCTTCTCTTTGGCACTCATACAACGAAGGCCCAGAATTCAACCTTTCTCCCTTTATCAATAGTAATGGGAGCCATAAGATCTTGAAGCAACCAAAGAAGGAGATAAACTATTGAAACTCAGTGTCGCTCCCCATCTCAGCCAGCCCAAAGGGAAACTAAGATTAACACTATTGAAAGTTGTTGAAAGATCAAGAAGAGCCAGGGAGAATATACTACACCCACCCCAAACTCAACAGAAATTATCCATAAGTGCAATCAATGCTATCTTTATGCAATATTACAGCCTGAATCCTGATGGCAACAGATCCTGATTATCTGCTTCCTCTAGAGTCCTTTAAAATTGTAGGCTAACATCTTCTCAACAATCATCCCTAAAAAGGGAAGGTTAGAGATATAAAAATTGTTCAGTCCAGCTAATTTCAGCAATAACACCATATCACCAACTCCTTTATGATAGATGGAAGCCACAAAGCCACATTTACCAGCTCTTGAATGCAACTATGTGTTCCTCCTGGGAGGTCCTAACCAGCCATACACATAGCACAACACAGCATTCTAAGGATTCTGTCCACTTCCTCAGAAATTTGCCCCAGTTATCTCCAGATGACCATCATAGCTGGGTTCCAGTTTCAAAAAAATCTGAGCAACTTTATCCATCCATTGCTGAAAATAATCCTCAACACAACCCATGATGGCTATGAACTCCCAAACTACTTGTGACTTTAGGCCAAGGGAAGGGAGGTCAAAACCCCGCAGCTGCGCAGCAGGGAGTTGGTATATAAGCAGCAATCCCAACTTCACAAATAGCATTTCATATCTGATTAGTGGTGCCCCAGAAACTTCCAGAATCTCCTAGATGACAATGGTCACTCCCCAGCCCTATTCTCTATTTTCAATTGATGTCACACCAAGGGCACAGTTCACAATTATTTCCTCCATGCCTAGCCTGGTTTTAATTCTGCACACCAGATCAGTCCTCTCATCCACAATTGTACTATGGAAAAAGGAGGCCTTCTTAAAAACCAACCTGACATTTATCAACAAATAAAACCCAGCATTCTGAAGCTTGGATAACCAGGCCCAGGGACTGATGCACACCAGGGTTGAAATGTAGCATCTGCACTAAACACAGAGGCTACTTTCACCAAGACTATCCCATCTCTTCCTATGCACCTCACCATTATGATGTCCTTGCTTGCCTTCTCATCCCTCATAGACCCAGCATTGCTTGCTGTCTGTCCCCTAGAAAGAAGGGTCCCATTATACAAGAAAACAATCTAGTAGAACAGCCAACAGACCCTGGTACCTGTGTGATTCTGACCAGCTGTCAACATCAGACCAGCTTCACTCTCCACCATTTTCCATACACTCACCTTTCCAACTGCCAACCTCCCACCCTCACCAGGATAGATGGAAAGAGCAGGTGTTAACTGCTGTCTTGAAATCCAGAAGGAAAGGAAAAGGAGAGAAATTTCATGTTGTCAGTGCTACCTGAAAGTAATTGGCAATGTAAGTATAATATCAACTAGGTCAACATTGTGTACCATTGTACATTAACAGTTTCTTTTTGGGTCTGCAAACAAAAGATGATTTTGTCTAAATGAACAAATGGTTCTTAGCCAATTTCTTGAACTGGTGTCTCATTGCTGGAGTCTAACATCACTGAGAATTGTAACTAGTTGCATATGGTGCTTGGAAAGATTCTCTGATTCTATTTTCAAGTCCTGTGGAGTTCACATCTTATAGTTGTTATATCAGGCATACCTCTTCCCAGATAGCAAAAATGAAAAATAGGGCATAGATTGTATTATATCATTTCAGACTTCAGGCAAATATTTTTACATCATATTATATAAAAAGTGAATGGACAACCAGACAATATAGTGCTGCAAAGAAAGCCATTTTTTCCATTTTTTTTCCCGAGCCTCAGAATCCCCTTTCTGAAAGCTAAAAACCATCAGCCCAATTTCCTGCTATTTTGATGTGGAAACTAATTAAAACTGTAAAGTAGGCAAGTTAGTTTTTTAGAAATCCCTAAACTTCTAAACAAAAAACAAAACAAAAACCCTAGCTCCCATGATCTGGTTTCACCTACAATGCAATCCTTAATCTTTTTTAAAAAGTGAGGTTCTTGGAGAAAAATGTTCCCCTGCCCATAAAATACATAAATACAATATAGATTTTAAAATTCAATTTCTCATTTGGTATATATCACTTCCATAATATAAATTAAGCTGGGTCATTTAGTCCAGGATAAGAACTTTTTTGGTTGCTGGAAGTTGCATGTGGCATGAGATCAAACAAGGGCTACAGCATTTCAACCACTGCACAGTAACATCATATAGCCCAGTTTTTAGATACCTATTAACAAGTATAAGATGAAGACCATCAAATTCTATTATCAATCTTACATATAAACCTAACTTAGGTTGGACTAAGCCTGGGAAATCCTAGGTTTAAGTCTACCTTCAAGCATGCAAACTTGTTGACCTGAAGCCAATAATTCATTTTAAGCCCAACCCACTACATGGGACTGGTGTGGAAAACCAGGAGGATAAGTCATATTGAGTTCCTACAGGAAAGTGGGATATAAGTCAAGATAAGTCAATGTTTGATAATTGATAATGTCAATCCCATTGATTTTCTATAATTAAACAAATAGCCTAACAGCCTAACATTCATTACATCCTAAGAAAAAGTAATAGGAATATGAGTAGATAACTTGTGGCCTGAACACCGCCTTCAGTTATTTTTGTAGCAATCCACCAATGCCAACACACCAAACTCCAGACAGCCGATCAGCTGTGAAGCTGAACACAGTTTAGTTGATAAGCATAGCATATATGGATAACCAGTATAGAGAGGTAAATTTATGAATTTAGTGAAGACTAGCTAGATCCTAGTTAGGAAAAGGAAAAGGACACGTAGGAACAGTATACACTGCACAATTGGCTTCATTTAAACTATATCCTTTTCCATGAAGACATATTTCCATCCAGCTGAAATATACTGGGAAAAGTCACTTCTATCATGTATCATCTGCCAGGGAGAAGAAAGCATAATGAAATGTTAATGGATAGCGGAGGTGAGAAATGTAAGCCTTCCCATCCCCTGAGTTTAAAGAGAAAGTGAGTTTGCTTCCATTTAATGCATATAGGAAGGGCATATGGAGGGGAAAGAATCTTAAGCAGTTATTACTTTTCTTCCATAGTAAAATGCTGCAAGTTAATAAAATGCTCTCTATTCATACCAAACCAGCTCCTATAAATTCCTCACTGAAAATGTCAAGCCTGTGGGACTTTGTCATTTCCACAGCCATTTTCTCAGCTAAAAATTAATACAATTGCTAAAATGCCTGTTATAGTTGTGCAGACTCCTGTGTTCTTCTAGGAACCACCCTCCAACAAGCTATCTATGCTTGAAAGAAGTCCCAAAATTAGACTTATTAGCTGCACTTTGACTTACTGGAGATGTATTAAAAAGGAAGCAGGGGTGGCTTCTCTTCCCTGCATGCTGCCTGGCAGCTGATAAGAAAATACAGACAATTCCAAAAAGAGAATGGAAGATCTGGAAAACTTTGAAACACTACATATTAAATCCTGGAGAGTCGATATTATGCTACTTGTGCTCAATATTTGCAAGTGTGGCAAATTGTGATTTGTAGGCTGAAGTAAATTCTTTATCAATATGTATACATGCCTCACTTCCAAGGCCACCAAATAATATACTTTTTTAGAAAAATTCACAATTTGCATGGTAAACATATGTTATTCTTCCTCAGAAGTGTACAGATTCAGCTGTGTTTTTCGCAGGCACATAAATATGGATACATGCATATCTCCAACTGATGCTTTGTACTACTCATCACAAAATTCTTTACTTGTGAAATCTGTCTGATACATGATACTAACTCAATGGTGAATTGAAAATGTGAGTAGGTCAGATTATGTTCAGCTCCTAAATAGTTTATATGGCTACTGACAATACAGAAGATTGCTCAATTACCATCTTTGAAATAATGCCAACCTTAACACAAGATTATTACAGCATTGCAAACTAATTTATCCACAAACATTGTTATTTGTCTGCCTATCCATATGGGACTTGAGGCAAGTTGTGGCCTGGAAGTAAAAAAAAATGAAATTATAAAACAATTAGATAAGAAAGCTTCTTCCTGAATATTTTCTAACTTTTCTTTCCAAAAGGTTATTTAAAAGTTCCATTGAAATCAATGTAGGTCCAAATAAACATAACCACAGTTACCCTATTCAGATGGTTTATTGATCATCTGAGGACTCCGAGAGCATGCTCATGCCTGCCATATTTAAACATTCCATTAAAAAGAACACTTTAAAAGTTCATCAATATGTTCTCACTACAATTTATTTGCAGCGAATTGGGGGAGTGATGAACCTGTAATTCACTGCAATATCTATCACTAATAGAGCCCGTTCTGTCGTTATGTTATCCTCATTAGTTGTTCCTTTAATTATTTTCATTATGGGTTTCATTTTGACTCCTATTTGAAGAAGTCAGAAGAGATATGTAAGCCATTTATCATGTAGTTAAATACAATATCTTATTACCTGCCAGCACTAGCAAACCAATAATTCGATAAATACACATTCTGCAAGTCTTGGGAAATTGAGTTATATATCAATAGAAGTGAGTTTCACCCAACAATAAATACCAATGATTTGCTATTTTAAGGATAGCCCTTATCAACACAAGTAAAACTTTTATATCACCTGCCAATCCATAGTTTTCAAGGACCTTGCAATGTAATCTTCTGTGTCACATACTAACTTATGGAACCTACAGGATCAGAAATGTTCAACATTAACATATTAATCTGCTTTATCATGGACAACTAAAAAATATGGTTCTATTTACTGGTCATAGCAAAGTTCTTTTCTTCATCATCTTTCTAATTAAAATCAATGTAATATAAAAAAGTACCTCAGAGATCATGAGGCACTGTCTTCGTTCCCAGACAATTATTGAGCGCGAGCACGCGCATTTGAAAAGGAAGCGCTTAATGTCTGCCAACTCGAGGTGGTTCAAAGGTGTTTTTTTTTTCATACGGGATTCATTAAGACTGCTTCCAAACAAAATAAAACAGAAAATGAAAGCGCTTCCCGCCTGTGGTGAGAGAAATGAAATATGCTCACACTTCTTTCCAGTGCCTTATTTAAAAGCTAGGCTTGTTCAAATTATTCGTTGGAAGAATAGCTGGCAATAATCAGCTGAAGTTCTTTGAAGTCAATAACGACTTTTTCTTTTTTCTCGGCATTGTTCAAAGGAGATCATTAAAAAAAAAAAAAGACATTAACTGCTTCTTGGCTATGCCATATGTTGAAAACCAGAGTTTGCCATTTTTTGAAAACAGACTTCCTGTAAGTCTGAAGTTGCAGCACTTTTCTAACTAAAGATGCCCAAAATATTTGTGGGAGGTTTTTGTTTTTTTAAAAATAAATTTTACTGATTTTACAATTAAAACAAACCAACAACACATACATAAATGAAAGAGAGAAAAAGAAGAAAGGGAGAAGAAAATAGAAAGAAAAAAATAGAAAACAATTAAAAACATTCTCATCTTCAAGACCTCTTTTTTATCCTTATTTTATGCCATATACACACACCTAATCCTTACATATATCTGTGTATCACTACTATGGATTTATCCTATCCTCTTCTGCCTTTTAGTGTGAAGTCTATCTTTGGTCTATCCATTTGTACCAGCAGTTCTAACTGTTGTAGTATATTGAAGTGTCTTTATTTTTTAATGCCAAAGTTAATTTGTCCATTTCTGCACAACTTGAAATTTTTTGAATGATCATCTCCTCTGATGGAACATGAGGCTGCTTCCAACATTGTGCAAAAGCCAATCTGTCCGCTGTCAAAATGTGTATTATTATATATTTCACTTTTTTTGATATTTGTTTATCAAAGATACCTAACAGAAAGGACTCTGGTTTGAATTCAATCTGTTCTCTTGTCATTTCTTCCAGCCAATTTCTAATTTTCTGCCAATATTTTTGAGCTTCTGTACAGGACCACCACATATGGAAAAAAGTTCCCTCTTTTTCTTTTTCTTTTTTTTTTTTTTTGCATTTTCAGCAATTCAGACTCATATTGGGGTGCATCTTCACTAATCCCAAAGGAGGAAGGTGCCATCTATAAAACATTTTATAGGCATTTTCTTTGTATGCTACTGATTTTGTAATTTTATTATTTCTACCCCAGACCTTTTCCCATTCTGTTATGGTGATGCTACGTCCTATATTCCTACTCCAGGCTATCATGTTCCCTTTTACAATTTCTTCTTCTAATTCTACTTCTAATAAATAATTATAAAATTTTGTTATTATTATTTTTTGCTTGATCCTAATAAAATTTTATCTAATTGTTGGAGTTTATTGTTAATTCCAAATTCTTTCTTGTCCTGTTTATATCTACTTTGAATTTGAAGTATTGCCCACTGATCAATTTTTAGTCCCCGCTCTTGAAGTTCTTGCCACGATTTCAAATTTCCTTGTGTATCCAATAGTTCCTTATATTTAATCATTTTAGTGATATCCGGATTATTTGGGTGAATCATCGCCTCCATTGTTGAAATCCAAATTGGTATTTTTAAATAGTGTTTTTTCCATATTTTCTTCCAATTAGTTAATAATGAGTGTCTGATTAGGTGTCTGTGAAAATATTTCTGACTAGTTTTCCCTACATGCCATAAAAAAGCATGCCACCCCCTCTGCAAGTCATGGCCTTTTAAGAATAATATTCTCTTATTGGTTAAATTCACCCATTCCTTCAACCATACTAAAGAGGCTGCACTATAATACAACTCCCAATCTGGAAGTGCCAGCCCTCCCCTGCTCTTCATATCCTGCATTGCCTTTAAGTTTATTCTAGGTTTTTTCCCTTGCCAGATAAATTTTACAGTTATTTTATTAAGTTCTTCAAAAAAAAAAATTGTGTACTTTGATTGGGATCGTCTGAAATATATATAGGAATTTTGGAAGAATATTCATTTTAATAGCAGCAATCCTGCCTAATAGTGAAAGTTGCAGTTTGCCCCATGTTTCTAAATCCTTCTTTACCTGTTGCATCAATTTATTATAATTATTTTCCTTAAGTGTCTTACAATGTGCTGTCAACCATATTCCTAAGTATTTAACTTTCTTTATCACTTGTATTCCCATAACTTCTTCTAGTTCTATTTTCTGTTTTTCTGTAAAATTTTTAGTCATTAATTTTGTTTTCTTCCTATTAATTTTAAGTCCTGCTACTGCTCCAAATTGTTCTAATTCGTTCATCAATTTTTGTCCTCTTTCTATGGGTTCCTCAATGAAAAAAATCATATCATCCGCAAACGCTTGCAACTTATATTCTTCTTTCTTAACCTTTAATCCTTTTATGTCTGGGTTCTGTCTAATACGCATTAGTAATGCTTCTAATGATAATATGAAGAGCAGGAGTGAGAGTGGGCAGCCCTGTCTGACTCCTTTTTCTATTTTTATTGGGCAGGTATATTCCCCGTTTATTATAATATTAGCCTGTTGTGTATCATAAATGGTTGTTATAATATTTTCAAATTTGGTGCCTAAATTCATATTATAAATTTTTTGGATTGAAAATTGCCAATTTAAATTATTGAAGGCCTTCTCTGCATCTAAAAACATAAGTGCAATTTGTTTTTTGGCGTGGGCTTCGTAAAATTCTAAGACAATTCTATTCTTAAGTTGTTTCTGATTTGTCTGGTCGGGAGAAATCCATTTTGATCTTCATATATATGCTCATTTAACATTCTTTTTAGTCTACTTGCTATAATAGAAGTGAATATTTTGTAATCAGTATTTAACAGTGAAATCGCCTTATAATTATGTATATATCGGGGATCCGAATCCTCCTTCGGGATCAGCGAAATCAATGCCCCCCTCCATGAGTCCGGCATCCTGGCTGCCAATAAGACGTCATTAAAAACTTCCACCATAAGAGGCCCTATTTGTTCTGCTATTGCCTTGTACAGCTCGCCTGGAATCCCATCTGGTCCCGGGGATTTATTGTTTTTCTGGTTCTCTATTGCTGATTTCAATTCAAACCAAGTAATGTCTTTGTTTAATAATTCTTCCATTTTTCCCCAATTGCTTTATCCTTCACTTCATCTAAATAATTTCTTATTCTATCTTCGTTAACTTCTTCCTTTTTATATAACTCTTCAAAATACTTATGGGCAATTTCTTTTTTCTGTTCTATCTCCTGTTGTATATCCCCCTTTCCATCTATTAGCTGGTATATCAATCTCTTTTTTTTCCTTTTTTTTAGTCTATATGATAGCCATCTCCCTGGCTTATTAGCATGCTCAAAATAACTTTGTCTAGTTGTATTCAAATTTATAATCATTCTCTCTTGTTCAATTAAATTCAATTTATGTTTAGTTATTATTATCTGATTTTGCAATTTTGAATCCTTTGGGGTACTCTGTAATTGAGTTTCTAATTCCTTAATTTTTTGTTGTAATTTGTTTTGCTGGGTGTATTTTTCCTTATTCCTCTTGGTGTTATAAGAGATTGTTATACCTCTTATTACTGCCTGCATTGTATTCCAAATGTTTTGTTTCGTAGTTGCTCCATTATAATTTTCCTTTAAGAAATAATTTAATTCCTCCTTGAATTAAAGTTGGTATATTCTTTTTCTCTTATTAACTGAGTATTTAACATCCATCTTTTCTTGGGTTTTTCCCTACCCTTCCATATTATCTGAATTGGATTGAGATCTGCCCATTCATTAGGTAAAATTTCAATCCCTTTTATCTCATTTGCTATTTCCCCATTCATCCATGCCATATCAATTTGTGTCCATATTTGATGAGGATTTGAATAGAATGTAAATTGTTTTTTCTCGGGATGTAATCTTCTCCATATATCAATCAAATTTAACTCCTTCATCATTTCCATATATATCTTGGGAAGCTCTCTTTTCCCCCCTTTGTTCTTCCCTCCATTACTGTGGTCTTTTTGATAATCAGCAATAGAATTAAAGTCTCCTATGATACAAATATTTCTTTTTTTCCAATCCTACTATTTTTCCATAAAGATGCTTAAAAAATTCTTTTTGATCTCTGTTCGGGGTGTAGATTACCACTAAGAGAATTGGGATGGCATTAATCCAGATCTGCAAAACCAGAATTCTTCCCTCAGAATCCGACCATATTAAATCTGCTTTCAAATCCTCTTTAACATATACTGCAATCCCTTTCTTTTTCCCCATGTCTGCTGGTGGGGTAAATATCTTCCCTAATGTAGGAGGTTTTTTAACTTTGGTTTGAACAGATGGTAATTGGAGGACAAAGAAAATATAGGCTTATTAATGGCCCATCAGCTTACTATTCAGGCAGACTTCGCTATTCCTTTCCTACCTCTTTTGCACTGGCTTCCCCCTCTTGTGTAATGCAGTAAATCATTTTGAAAAGTCAGGAGGCAAACTGATATGAGGAGACTAGGGGTGTCCAACCTTGGCAAATTTTAAGGCTTGTGTACCTCCCAGAATTCTGGGAGTTGAAGTCCATAAGTCTTAAAAGTTGCCAAGATTGCACGCCCCTGTGATAGCCCATTCTTGCTTATTTTTTTAGAAGATTTGCATGGCCACCTATCTGATAGCTCACAACAAACTACACAACCATATAAGCTGTAAGTGAAAAGGTATTCAAATTAGGAATGGGACTAAATTAGTTAGAACCACACTGGTAGACCCTTTCTTCCAAGTTAGGTATCTATCCACAGAGATGGCCAGGGAGGATATGCCAATCATGACATCATGATGCCAATGTTATAACTTATATAGATAATATGCATTAGACATCAGGGCAGGAGTATGTAAGGGCAGGATTTTGGGCAAGGCATGTGTAATTATTTGAAATCAATCAAGGTTCCCTGCAAGCTCCTTTGTTTTCTGAAGGTCCCCTAGTAAAAATATATATCTAAGGTACTCAACCATCAGTTAAGTGAACTCCTAACACAACCTGTCTGCTGAATTTGTAGTCATCCTACTAATGATCTCTCCCGTCACCCCACCCCTAGGAAAACAAAAAGGAATGTGCTTTTGGTTTTTCTGTCCAAAGTTCACAAATATAGATCCTTAATAAACTTTAAGCCAATCCTGAGACACAAGTGGTAGCTGTGCAACTATGCAGTCTAGTTTGTAGAGATGGCTTTAATAAGAAAGTTGATTGCAAGGTTAATTAAGCCAAATCTCTAAATCAACCTTGGTCAACCTTTTCACCCTGGAGGAATTCTTGAAATAACCCAGGGAGTGCCTGTGTAAAAACTGCAAAAAATAGAAAATCCTCACATGTAGTTTTTGAATTTTTGACACAATTGCCCTTTTATAGCATTTACAATAACACCAAAGCAGGGCAGGCTGGCACCCAAGTTGTGATATGTAAAAAGTTCCACCACTGCAAGATTAGTATTACATGGTGCTCAAGGATCAGAAATATTTTTTCCACTCATGGTCTCTTGCAGTACCCTAAGATTCAAAGGAACTCCAGAGGAGAAAGGTAGTTCTAGATTATATTAAAAAGAATAATTAGAAAAAAAGGAAAATATATACTTGGACATGCTAAAAAGGATATTAGGGGAGAAGCAGCATCAGGAATGTTGGAGACAGATTCTGCCATAATTGTGTGACTAGCTATATCCTATAAAGTTGCCTATCTGAACCAAAGGTGCTTTTTCAAGAAACAACTGGACTTTCTGGTTTTTTTTAAAAAAAAGATGTTTTGCTTCTCATCCAAGAAGCTTCTTCAGTTCTGACTGGATGGTGGGGAATGGAAGGAATGAAATCCTTCCATTCCCCTCCATCTAGTCATTGCTAAAGAAGCTCCTTGGATGAGAAGCAAAACGTCTTCAAAAAAAAAACCACCAGAAAGTCCAATTGCCTCTTGAAAAAGCACCTTTGGGACAACCATGACCTGGATGACTTGAGAATCTCTATAGACATTTGGCTATCTGAAATTGGCCAACTGCTGGGCAAGCATACTGCTAACTACACTGACAATTAACAAAGATCCAGTTTCACATGCTTCACTATTTTCAGGAAAAAGAAAAAGTGAATTCTGAATATATTCCAATGACATTTCAGCGTTCTGCAAGTATGGAAATGAAGAAATATATCTACTCCTCCTTCAGGAATAACATAACTCTCTTCTCTTTTGCTTTACCTGGTTGGAAAAGACCACCTGGAGAGAAAGTGATTTAAAAATAGGAAGTTGGGTAGGTGACATTCACAGTATGAACAGAACTAAAAAAAACAGCACAAATTGAGAAGGAAATACAAGAATAGGAATAGGAATAGTGATAATAAAAGCCGGCTTGTGATAAAAGAAGCCACTCCCGCAATACAGCTTCAGCAATGTGATTATGATAGAATAGTAGTGAAGCATTCTAGATTTTATACCGCTTGAAGCTTTGGTAGAAGCACTGAGGTTAAGGGAGGAATCTACCTTTGTTATACTATAGGAAGTGGAAGTATAAGGTTGTTTAAATCATGCCCCGAGGATGAGACAAAAACCAATGTCATGAGACCAAAGGGAAATGCTGGTGCTAAAGATACCATGGTGCTGTGCTAAACTGCAAGTAGAGAAACAATATCTCATATAATTTACTTCTTTTGTCATGAAAATTTGGATGTATGTATGTGTTTGTTTGTTTGTTTGTTTGTTTGTTTATAAGATTTAGATGGCTGCCTAGTCATTCACATCAACTTTGTGTGGTTTATCTAACCAAGACTATGGGTGTCCGACTTTTAGATTACAATATGGTAATTAAAAGCATCATTTCAGTAACAGAATGGTCATATAAATTGAATGAATGGATGGATGAATGAAAGAAAGAAATATTTCAATCTCTTCTAGGATTAGTCTATTAATTTCAGTGATAAAACCAAGGTTGGGGGTTATATTGAAGGGGGTTATATTTTAGATTTTGTAAGCACCATTTTAAATTTATCATTTTGTTCACTTAATACTAGCCAGGCAATTTGCAAAGTTCTGTTTCTTGATTACATCGATATGAAAATTGTCATTTTGCCCTGCAGGTAAAAGAATCATTGGTGCTGTTGGTGTTCTTGAGCTTGGTTGTTTGCTTTAATAACCTGTCATCCTTTTGGGAAAGATCAGATTGGAAACACAACCAGATGAGCTAATTCTACTTTACTGTAAAACTGAATGGACAGAATGAACACACATTTTTCCCTTGTATCCCTTACTACATGAGAAACCAGGGAGGTTCTCTTCTGAGCCTCTTGCCCCTCCCACTATCGGTTGTCTGTTGTTTGACTATTCCCTTGACAGCATATTTTTGCCCATTTCCCCAAGGTATTCCTACATACCATTACATTATCCAACTACATAACATCATCAGTGTGAGTAAGTGTGGGGTTTACTCCTTGGTTATATACGGTAGTTTGCCAGTTTTTGCAGGGTTGTGTGGTAATTATATTTACAAACAATTTCAAAAGAAACAATAAAAAGTAAAGAAGGAAATAAGTAGACCAGAACCCAGCATGAAAGCCATCTGGGTTATTTTGGGCCTGTGGATAGTTAGGTAGCATTTGTGAGCTGTCCCCTTAAGGGAATGCATCATGGTAAATGTAGTTAAAGTATCCTGGGAAATGTAGTCCATATCACATGACCACATTTGTAATCCTGATTGGTCACTAAATTGACCCTCAAGGGGTTGGGGAACATTTTTCTCACTCTCTTGGCTGAACTCACAGACTCGTGGTAACTGTTTTACTTCTATCGCTACAACATGAGGGGAAAAGGATAGAAGATAAATCATCTTTTTACCTACAAGACAGATATACAAAGGATTGGTCATTAAAGAAGAACTTCATCACAAATGTGAGTTATGAGAATACTTGATGAACCAATAAAAGTACTTTGTAATGGATGTTTTGTGGAGTTTATCTATCTGCATCTGTACAGGATACAGAACAGTAAAAAGATGATTAATTTGAACTCCTGAAGCCCCAAAAGAAGTAGATGCATCTGGAGTCTCTGTCTGCAGTAAACAGATGATTAATTCGGACTCCCTCTGTGCTTCGTTCTCCTTTGAAATAATCAAAGGTTGTCTTCATCCCTTAAACAAATAAAGCTCATCATATAAAGGCAGAAAGGAGTAACCACCCCCCTTCTCTCTTCAGTGAAAGACATGCTCTGTCTCATGTTACATCGCTGTTATCTAAAAAGCAGGCTCATCGTCCAAGCAGAGGGAGGGGCCAAGCATTCCATTTGTCTCTGAATCCCTCCAGTTACAAGAAGACTATCTCCCTTTGTGGACTAAAAGCTAGAAATTGAATGTATTCACAGAAGCTGAAGAGAATTTGCTCCTTTTCTTTTCCTTCTTTCTCCTGAGACAAGGACTGCATCTCACTGGCCCTTCCAACCAAAAGCTTCCACAGGAAGTCAGTAATAAAAATACCTTGTCACCATAGAAACGGACTGCCCATGAGGTAGAAGCCCTTTGTCTCAAAGATCTTTACAAATGCAGATTTCCCTCCCTCCCAAGATACAAAGCCTTTTGGCTTAAAAAGCCTGCAGTAACTTCTTTCTCTATCTGTACCTATTCTCTATCTCTATCTATCTAAACTTTAAAAAACCTGCTTGGCTGCTGGGAGGAATTCTCCCCCTCTTTCTCTATTCAATCACAGAGGTTCAGGAAGCCTTGTTTCATTTAAAGTTATACAGTCTGTTTGGATTACAGAGAGGGATCCTTTCTTTCTTGAGTTCTACGTTATCTCTGCTGACTTGTTAATGCTTACACTCCAGAAAGGGAATTTTAGCAGGATTCTATAAGATTTTCTGAATCTTAAAGCAGCCCACAGCAACATCTGGTTCTCAAGGAAAAATTTCCCAGTGTTTACCAATACGTGCTTGCTATGATAATCCCTTTTTGCAACTATTGTGGACAATTTAATCAAATTAATTCAAAGGTCCCAAGAGTAACTGCAACCTAACATGGGCGTAGCAACAGTGTCTTCCAGACTCTCTGCTGCCACCTTGTGGAGCAAGCGACACCAACAGGCATATTTCTGCAGTCAGCCCTCAAGTCTTCAGACTTCGCTACGCATATTTCTGTGTTCAGCCCTCAAGTCTTCAGACTTTGCTACGCAACCTCTAGTGCCCCCTTGTGTTGCAAGCTCATAATGCACCCTAGAAACATTCATACTGTGTGCTGTGCTAGCATCGCCCAGACTCTGCAGCACTACCTATGTGCTCAAGTATTAAATCCAGAAGCAATTCTACTTTCTGCTACCAGCTTGCAGCGCACCCTAGTACAAAAAAAGGGAATTGCACGGAAAAATCACTAAATTTTTCCAAAGTCCCCCTTTACCAATTTGAAACATGGCAACTGCTTCAGCCATGACGGATGTCCCTGAAGTACTAGAGGACTTGAACCCTCCACCCACCCTTGATGTAAAAGTGGAGCCTGGTTCCCAAAACCCAGTTTCAGATGTCCAAATCTCTACGGAAGCGGCGATACCTCAGAAAGCCTACGACCTCAGAAAGAGTAAGAAGCTTACCAAACCCATGGAAGAACACTTGAGGAACAATTGGGAGAAGCAATATCGCCGCTACTCAGACTCATGGGTGGAGCTTGAGAAGATCTGTGATGCCCCAAAACAAAAGCTGCCCCCCCGAGAAACTCCGCACATTGCTAGTTGATCTAGATGCCCTTCTCACACGGCGAAGACAACCTCAAGTCCATCCAGTCAAGACTGGGTGAACCCAACCTTCTAACGCACATCCAATACTTTGAGGAGTTTCACAAGGAACGCGAAGACTGTGTCGAGGAAAGCAAGACAGCCCTCCAGGCAGCGCTCCACAACATGTGTCAGCAGGAAGTAGCGTCAAGGGAGCAGGCCACATTCGACATGGCTCCTCGATCACATGTGTCTTCTTCCCACCATTCTAAGAAACCCTCCTCCCTCCATCCCAAATTGGCTAGATCGCAAGCAGGTTCCAGTGTCTCACGTCAATTCTCTGCTGCCAGCTTTCACCATCCTTCCAGAGCATCCTCCCGTTGTAGCGGCACATCTAAAGTCTCCAAAGCAGCAAGTTACACTGAACGGGCTGCAGAAGCTGAAGTAGAAGCTGCAGTAGCAGACGCAGAGCTACACGCCACAGAGGAGGTAACATGGCAGAAGGCGGCAATAGCGGCTCAACAGGCTGAAATAGTGGCTCAACAGGCCAAAGCACAGGCCAAATTGGAATTGGCTGAACAGCAAAGAGATGCCGCAACAAAGATGGCACGTACCGCAGCATGGCGGAAGATGGCCGACAACACCTCCCTCCAATTCAACCTCAAAGAGTTGGGAGAAGAGAGCCCAGATACACGGGTCAAGGCCTACGTGGACGAGCAGCACTCGCTACAAAATGAGCAGCTGGAACCACCTCAGTTGGTCAGTTACTCTTTCTTAGCACAATCCACCTCACATGATTGATGTGGGGAAATTAGGATGAAAAAGGAGTATTAAGTATGTTTGTTACCTTGAGTTACTTCTAAAATAAATAAAACATTTGCAAGCAAACAATGTCAGAGAGCACCAAGAACCCACAGCTCAATTCTGAACTTATTCCCTTGTATTGGGAAAAAACCACCCATGTAAATTTTACAAAGGTGCCAGTAGCATTCTGGAATTCAGGGGTGCACATGAAGAACTTAATGAGTCTGTCCAAATTTTGTGCCTTGCATTCCCGGAAAAACATTCTTCTGCTTTTATAAATCACAGACAGGTACTGTCTTCGGATTCTCATGTGTTCCAAAACACTTCTGAATGAAATCCAAGGCTTTGCACAGCCTTAACATTCATGGCATGCCTGAGTTAAAGTTAAATTCTACTATTGTAGTGGCATCAACAAAGCCAGCGGGAAGCCCAAAATAAGTATTAGGATGGCTATTTGGTTGCCAGGAAACTCTACACTAAGAGACTCCTTTAGAAGGGGAAAAACTAGCTGTAAAAAACAACTCAGAAGAGGAGTTGACAGTGAGGTTGTTTTGTCTCTTTCCTGCTCCATTTGATAAAAGCTTAATAAATAAAGTCTATCACACAGACTGTCCATGTTGCTAGTAAACTGTAAAAATATAAGTGTAAAAAAATGCATGGATTTTCACTATATCCTTGTTCATTTAGCCTCCTTCATTAACACCTTCCATCCTGTATTTACACACCTCAGATATCATGGGCATGATTCTTGAGAAAACGTTTGTAAGATCATTACAAACCTGGGTTTGTAATCCTGGGTTTCAACACCGGTCTCTGCAATTCCCAAGGAGTCCTCTGCTTAAAAACTTAAAAGACAGATGTTTTAGTGGTGCCTAAATGAAAAAAATATGTTGTCTGTATATTTTGAAGAGAAAAACAGATTTCCTGGGATATGGTTGCCAGATGAAAAGTCTAAAAAAGCAGAAACGAGAGGCAAGAACGACTGCAGCTTCATGAAGCAACAATGTTCTCAAAAGCAGGAGGACTACTACTGTATATTTTGCTAGTGTCATGATGCTCTAAAATAGAATAGTTTTAAAAAGGTACATTTGCAAATATTTATGAGAAATGAACAGTGTCTGATCTTGAATGAAGCTACCAATGTGTTTGGATTTGGTTTTCTGTTTCAAAATCCATTGAGCCAATCCAGCTAATTGTTTTGCAGATTTACTTTTTAAAAATAAGAAGACTGATTTCACTTTCATATCATTCAGGAAACATATAAGGGAGGTGAAACAATATTATGACTGCTAATGTCTGAATTCTGTCCATCTTGCCCACTGTCTCATGTTCAACTAAATAGAAAAATATAGGCTGTACAAATTCCATCCGTCAATTATTATGTGTATTTTGTTTACTTTGGGAAGAGGTGGGATAAGCTCCAAGTTTCATTTTAGCAAAATAGCCTGATGTCTGAAGTTCAACTGTACTGTAACAGTCTCTTTTACTAAGTGAAAATACAAATTTATCATTTACAAATCACAATGAGTGGACAAGAATTTTTTATACAAAGACTTATTCTCCTACTTCCCCAGAGCAGAGATTTTACCCATAGTATCCCTGAGCCCTGTGAAATTAATTTCTTTCTTCTGCAGAAAATATTTAGTAGGTTAAGTGAACTATTCCTTTTAAGTAAAGCCTGCTACAATTTCATGGGACGAATCACAAAACCATTTCATTCCCTGCCACAGTAATAAAAGGAGTACATTCAAAAAAAGAGCAATGGTTTTTAATGTAGAGCTGTAATGCAGGTAACTTTCATCTGATTTGCACAGTAAGATTTTGTAATTAATTTCTTTATGGTGAAAAGGCTCCAACAACATCAAACCTGATTTCTTGTTGTTCCCGTATTAATTGACAGCTTATATTATTAGAATTTACACAACAAAATGTAGTGTACCCTTCCTAAAAAACATCCATTTAAAATGTTATGAATAGTTTAGTCAATATCCCATGGCCATGAAAGAACATAGCAAGTAAACCCAAATTGCAAAAAAAACAACCCTAAGGGTTTATTTTTTAAAATATTTCTAATTAATTAATGGACAGAGGAAAAATAAAATAAACAGAGGGAATAATGAATTTTATCATTTACCTGTTTAATAAAATAACTCAGCAAATTAAACCCACTTTCAGAAAAAAGGATTTCTTTTAATTTGTAGACATTTTAATTTGCTACTTGAGAATTATCCTAGAATGTTTAATTTTGAGCAGCATTGATTAGCCACATATCCTTATATCTTCTCTTATACACAAGACAAAAAGACAAAGGAAAAGAACCAAACTATCTGTTTTTCTGTTTGAGATCAAACTGTTTTTTTTATTATCATACCATTAATTATTGCTGCAAATTGCTT
Organism: Notechis scutatus; assembly: GCF_049901735.1. Taxonomy (NCBI): domain Eukaryota; kingdom Metazoa; phylum Chordata; class Lepidosauria; order Squamata; family Elapidae; genus Notechis; species Notechis scutatus. The sequence continues at coordinate 260,831,992 of NC_142009.1, read as the reverse complement.
TGTTGTCAATAATGAAATCTTTAAAACATTACATTAAAATTAGTCATCCATTATTTATAAACGGCTATAATTTATCCAATATGATTTCTCAGAAATTATTGTTTGCTCTTCTTTTTTTAAAATATATTTGCTCTTGTTACTAGTCAGAAACATTAAGTTAATGGTTGAATTTTAAAAAAATAATCTTAATGAATAATTTAAAAGAAAAGGACACAAATGAGAAGAAAATGCATTGTTTGTTATTTTCAGGATGTTCCAATTATTAAGTATAATGCCAGGTAGTGGATTTTGAGTGTCCATAAAATTCTGAGCATTGTTTGTGTTAGTCAAAACACAAAAAATGTGCAAATCATCTGTAAATCTACACTTTACTTTTGCTTTAGTTTTCAATCTTCTAGTTTTGCCTCTGAGAGGTCATTGAATTGGGGAGGGCTGAGCTATTCAATCTTGTTTGTTCTCTGGGGAAGAAGTGCAACATTTATTTCTCTATAAATTATTATTATTTCAGGGACATTTTCTGAGGAACTCATAATCACCTGCCATGGGAAGAACCTAACATAATGCATAGAATTCTAGAATATCCTCCTCAAAGTGCAACATTCAACCTGGACAGTGGTCCAAAACCAAAGGATTAATGTGCCTCATTCACTTAACCAGTTCCACAAGCAGTGGCACCTGGGCAGTTCCATAAGTGGACTTTAGTTTCACTTGAATAAGCTCAATCCAGTCATGCATCCTTTCCTCTATTTTATTTTGGTATGATTTTATGCATTGTAAAGAAACAGTTAACACATACTAATACCCTCTATAGCTTTTCTTCCATTATGATGCTGAGGCTTTCTCTCTCACACAAATGTGGATGCTGCTCTTTAGCAGAGAAAGCTAATTTGTTCAGTTTTGCTCTGCCCCCTTTGACTTTCTATTTTATCCAACCAAGCCCACAAATTGACTTTCCTTTGATTTCTTATAAAAGTTCTATGTTGAGATTTTCACCATCCTATAATAATAATTTTACATTAACCTGTGGTTGGTATAGGACTGCAGCTAGCATTTATAGTAGTAATATTCAAAAATAAGCATGCAACCTTTGGGAAACTATAATTGGAAATTAACCTCTCATGATGCAAGCTTTGCTGGATTTGTGTTTTGTTCTTGTGAACCATTTCAAAGGCCACCAGTGTGATTAAGCAAAATTATTTTTTCCATTTCCAAAGTTACAATTGGTAAAATGAGAAAAGCACATTTATGAAATAATGGAACATACTGTAGATTGTGACATGTGGGGGTAAAGACCCTTAAAGTACAGTATAACTGTATGTTAGGCATGTGTTGTTTCCAACAATTCAGTAAGAGTTGTTAGTTATCTGCATTCCTATAGCATTTGAATAACTTGGAGAATCCTTCTGGGTTAGAGGGATTGACCTCTTCAAGGGCTGTAGCAGACCTTTTAATCCCTTCTGTTTCTTAATACTTAAATATTTAAAGCAGGAATTATGAGCCCTAAACTTGCTTACCTCAACTGTCTCCCTCAGGTTCCAATAAGTCTGGACTGTCCCAGCCACAATCTTTGACAAATCTGAATTATAGAATTGGAGGATAAGATTCACTTCCACTGTTTTCAATGCCAGATTTATTAAAAAGGAAAGGATCTCTTTATTATACTACTTGTGCTAAAGGACTTGTGACACTCATACATATAAATTGTAAGGAAAGAAGATGAAACAGGTCTACTTCTGTAATCATCTTTATCAGTCTCGTCTTCTTTCTTTGATTGGTTGAAATGATTGGGTCAATCTCCCGAACTAGTTCTCACTAACCATGTTATGTTCCATAAGTGTTGAAACTCCAAAACTCATCAGCAAACATGACCATTTGTGAAAAGGAGATTAAGAAATGTCAGACATCACACTCATGCTCCATAGTAAATTAGCAATGTCCAAACATTTTACCTTTAGTTCAGTTTGTTAATTTTGCTTGGTAAATCCTTCCAGACACAATTCAGCTAGATTATAATACAGTATTTATAACCAATAAGAACACATTGACAGCTGACTGCCCTTTCAGTACAATATTCCCAGAGATAGACCTAGATACACTCATCTAAACAGACAATAACTGTCTTCCTCCATGAGATTCAAATTAGTAGATAATGGTGAACCACCTGATATTTTTAAAGCTATCAGTAGCATGGGAACTGTTGCTTGCAGAGTACCAGCATTTTTTACCATTAAAGCATTTCCTTCTTTATTTTCTTCTCTTCCCCTTCTGACTAAACAAATATTAGGTATTTCCAATATTCTTAAATATCATGCCTAATATGAGACGCCTGCTTCTTATATTAGTTAGAAAAGTAAAAGAGTAACAAAACAAGAAGAAAAATTCTGCCTATTTGACTTCATTTTATGTAAGTTTGTGAGAAATCTGTATGTGTTCCAAATTCTGGTGGTCTATTTGGATTTGATATAATATTCAGCATTTTGAAGGAAATAGTACCAGTCCTAAAAGGGTGCCTTGACAATAATATGCTCATTTAAAACATAATAATTTCTTTCTGCTGGGAGGAGTTCCCAGGAGAGGTGAAGAAATTGTCCTCAAACTCTAGGGGAGAAAATAGAAATATAGATCCCAAAGTGAGATTCTGGCTTGCAGAATGAAGCTCTCCAAGGCATTTTTGTGTAAGTGGCATCATCGGTTTAGAGAGTACTTAAAGAACTCATGATTTTATATATTGAATACGATGAAAGACTAAGTTAGAAAATGCTGATCTGTAAGCAGAAAGTCTCTAAAGAAAGACTATTAAAGAGATGCTAGCTTTGGTTTTGTTGGAAGAAAAATTCCAGGTCCAGTTCCAAACTGGGAGAAAGATGCTGGAAATAAAATGGAGACTGGAGGCTGATTGGAAAAAGCAGGACCTATTGATGAAGCAGGACCACCAACCACATGATTCTGGGACAGCTGACAAAATGGAATTGAGAGTGGGTGGGTTTTCATACCTTCTGGATTCCTATGGGGCCATGTAGGGGTCATGTCTGGCTCTATAGACAAAAGGGGAAATGCAGGTGCTAGGTGTTTGAACTAATTTTGTCGAACCTTTTGTTTGTTGCTTATCTGTAGCTTTTGTTTGTTGCTTATCTGAGTTTTTGTCTTGACCCAACCTTTCTGAATGGATTACCAAATCTTCATTTCTAAAAGCTGGCCTCCTCAGTTTTGCTTGGGGTAGGGAAACTGAGGCTGGTTTCTGCCTCCCTTAAGATTTTTCCCATTTCTCCTTTAGGGGAAATATTCTATCCTGCCTTTTTAAAAAATATTTCCCAAAATATTTCAGTCTTCCGGGGGAGGTGGGGGAGCTTCCTACAATTTTATGGGAAGATGCTTAGTATGTGAATATTCTGTGTATTTTGGTACTCAGATACCATCCATGCATTGTTCTCTTTTGAGTAGTGGACTTCAACAAGATGAAAGATACTATACTTGCAATATGGGCTCTACTCTTAATGTCGTCATTCTAACTCTGAATCAATATTTCCATAAAGTTTGGAAAGTTGTGGCTTTATGGAGATGCATTTGGAGAATCTTATATTTTTCTGTCTCTCTTTTTCCCATTCTTCTAATTAACAAGAGTTAATTTCTATTAATGGAGCTTGGAGTGGGAAAGGGACAGTGAATACTATGATTTATTTATAACTCTCTTTAATATACTTTTTCCATAAGGGAAACTTGTTATTGTAGAAATAATGTTACATTAGTGTGATTTCTACAATCAAAATATATCATAGATTATAATTTGGGGGGAAATATTACAAAATAATTTATTTGCGAGAAAATACTAATGCTTTAGAGTATTTATTTGTTCTATGTACAGTCCAAGACCAACATTTAAAAGAAGTTACCAGTAGTATTACAACAAATATAAAAAGGCAAAATTAAATAAAACTTATTCTGAAAAGCCTGAAGCTATTAACAGTATAAGAGAGGGACTAGATGATGTTTGCAAGCCTTGGCTATTATTAAAAAATTTTAACCTCCTCATTGGTAATAACAGAAATTATATTGCCTGGAAGAAAAATGATAATCTGTTGCTCAAAGGAATATTTAAGATTTCTAATAACTGATATTATGAGTCCTGTCCTCCATTTATTGTATAGAAGAAACTCTAGCAGTACATGGGAAACAGACTCAAATCTATGCTGAACACCTGCACAAATGTGATTTTCATAAGGGATACTGCTATGTCTACCATCCGTCATAGGTACCTCATTGTTTTGGATGTAGGTGAAGAGTCCCCTATTTGTAGTATGGGATATATATTATTAAAATGTTTGGGAATAGAGCAGAGGTAGGTGGTTGCTGAGCTTAGAGGGAGATGGGAAACTCTGATACATTCCAGATCTCCATTGAAGGTTAGTATGGCTTTATCAAGGGTGATATTAGCTAATGCTAGAAAAGAAACGCTGTAGTAAGCTAGATCAGTGATTTGTTTTCTTAGATAAGGTTTCAAATCTATCTAGTAAGATGAGATAAGCTAAAATTATTCTCCAAATTTTCTTCAATCAGTATCTGAGGTGTTAGAGATTCAGATACGCCCTAAAAGAGATGCAATCTAATTCCAGCTGGATAAGGGAGGAATAAGGATCTTGGAGTATAACTTAGAAGCATAGTTATAAATAAATAACCTGGCACTTTTCAGCATTAATCTTAATACTGTAGCCATGAATAATTGATGACACGTAGTATACAGTTGCTATTGTGTTGATAATAATTGTAAAGGGCTTGTTTTGGGCTTTTCTAAGGTTGACTGATGTAATGACTGGATGATTAAAAGTGGATCTCTAGATACTTAATGGTCGTGACTTGTTCTATGAGCCTACTATTGATTGGGGACTTGAAATGCTTTCTGGACAATATTAAGACCTTTGTTTTAGAGTAATTGATCTCTCAATGTGTTCCCAGTGGCAATAGGAAAATAATGCTTTAGGACCTCTATGCAGTTATGGAAAAAATAATGTCATCATTGGTATAACGAAGACTGAAAACATGGCGATAGGTAAGAGATTAGGATTAGGATAGGTTCCATTAGATTTTCTTTACAGTTTACCTTAATGTACATGATGATAACAGAATGCAATGATATTATCAACTTAAGAAGAACTGATCAATTATTTTTGTCACTAGCTTTCTCCATCTCTCACAAAGTATGGAGCCAATGGCCACCTTTAGACTATGAGAGCAACATAAAGGTTGCCTTTTGGAAAACTAGGCCATTTCTTGGCTAGGTGATATAATAGTGTACATTGATTCATAGCTGAATGACTTTTTTTTGATTATGGGAAGACTATGAATTAATCCACTGTTTCAGAATCTGGTAAGATTTATTTATAGCACTGACAAGAGGATTTAGCAGGTGGGATTGGATTTTAGTAATACTGGTGAAATTGTGTCTTTGCCAGAAACTTTGCTATTTTTCAACTGAGAAATTTGTTTTAAAAATCTAGCCACTCTAGCAACTATGAGAACAATACAACTGCTGCCTCTGGTACTCTTCTGAATATATCCCATCCTTTCCCCAAGCAACATGCCTCCTCTCTATTTTGTTTTTCTCTAAGGAAAAATCCCTGCAGATCTTCCTCTTTTGATCAGCAACAGCAAAACCCTTCAGATTTTAATTTCACACCCCAATTTGCACAGCCGTCATCTTTGTCTCAACAAGATAATATTGACTCCAAACTAAGAGCTTATCCCAAGCCATTGCATAAAGACTCAGGTACAGAATGCCTGATCGCCCCCTTCCTTCTCTTCTTGATCACAAGTCTCTTCAGTTCCTTTCAACCTCACACCTGCCAGCACTCCCACTCCCGCAGACAAGTTTCTTCTGTGTTTTCTTCTGAATAACTCTTTTCTCAGAGTTTATAGATCCTGTCCTGCAACACTGAAGGATGAAACAACAATCAGTCCATACAATATTTATAGATTATGTACAGTATAATGCCATGAACCTTTACAGTGTCAAGAGACCTGAGATACAGAGCCCATGTACTGCAATCTTGTATCTTACTCTCTCATAGTTAGGCCTAGCCAGAAAGATGCTTGGGGTAGTACCTTACTTTCTTCTACATTGTTCATGTTATTTTTCATTTTGGTGACCAACTAGTTGTCACTCTCCCTCTAAAAATTGACAAGTCATCTTCTCACAAACTTCTATTTCATATTCCTGTTTCCTAAATTAACAGTAGCTGGGATCATTTATAATTCTGCTTCTGTTCTTTAAGTTGAACATTTACGTTTCCTACAGTTCCTACAACTCTACAGTCAAAATCTTGTTAGTGCTTTTAATGCTAGGATGGGACCAAACATCAAGGCTCTTTTTCAGAATTATAACATTCCATACTCTTCACTGATCAGTTTGTCTTCATAAAAAATCTAAAGGTGCCAGGTTTAATATAGGAGGATGAAGGTTGTGGCAATTAACATTGAATTTTGCCCCAAATATCATTAATGGATCTATGGCTGGTGACCCAGAGGGTCCTCAACTTTAGATTACATGCTAATATCTAATGACATTACCCTTCAATATAATCAATTCTGTGTGGATTTCCATCTATGTGTGACCATTGTACATTGTGCTCCTCTTTGCCCTTCCCTTTCTATAAATGAAAAAAATTAAAGTTTTCCTCATCATTTAGACTGAAAAAGCACAGTCTTGAATCTTTTCATGGAATTGGTATGTTGAATTCAGCCTATTTACGTTCTTGAGAATTCCTTTTTTTTAACCTTTATTGATTACAAAACCAAAATATCAAACAAACACAACACACAGAAGAAGAAGAAAAAAAATAGAAAAAAAGAAAAAAAAATTTAAATTTAAAAATTACGTTCTTGAGAATTCTTCACTAAATGAAACAGCAAAAGGGAATATGTTGTAAAAGATGTCCCTCAAGAATTAAATTTGACTCCAATTCAATTCTTTAAACTCTTTTTACTCTAACATGGTGTAAGATAATTGTTACTGAACATTTTTTTTTCTCACCAACATTGAAACAGATAGAAGATTCTGTTTTTTTGATCTTCAGAATATCTTCAAAAAGTCTATCCATTTCTTCAAAGTTAAGACTTGTAGCCTAAAACATTGTTTTAGATGTGCTTTACCTGCTCTTTGGAGATATTATCTACTAGCTCATTGTTAGACCTGGAGAGGTTCTCTTTCTGCAGCTTCATTTGGATCCCACCATCTATTTTGCTAGACTCACTAGTTCCTCATTTTTCATGTCTGAAAAATCCACTTTTCTTTAGCTTCAGGGATTGGCAATCCTTTTCTCTTGAAGATCACATTTCCCCAGAAATAATTATTGGGGATTAGATGGTGAGCAAAGCTGAAGCAAACATAGATGGGTTAGGACTACAACCAGAAGAGGACTGAAACTTCCATTTTCTTCTGATACACACACATACATACACACACACACACACACACACACACACACACACACACACTTTGATACTTTCTTTCATTCCGTATAATGAGCTGCAAATCTCTTTTACTTGTAATCTGAACTGACTTTTTGCACAGTTTGAAATTAGGCTGAGGCTATAGTTGCTTTAGTTAAAAGCCACAGCTTCATATCATTTTTGTATATTCCACTATGGGTTTCTCTACATAATTATGGAAAAAAATAACTCAGTAAGATTAAACTAATTAAACTCATTATATTAAATAAAGTATCCCATATTTCAATCCTTTTGTAGTCCTATTTTATCTTACTGTAGTACTAAAAAGAAAGAAAATAAAATGATGCTAAATGTATTTTACATTAATGAAAGCAGACCTATCCGCAGGCACTATTATTATTCAGCACTTAGTCTGTCCTCTGTTTGCTTGAGATAACTTGGTTGAAATTTACCTCTACCTGGAGATCAATAGCATTCATAGGAAGGAGAATGCATCCATACACATTTTAGATGCCATCTTACTCAAAAGAAAAGAGAAAAAATACCAGATGACTTCAAATATTGGAAGTGGAAGGAGGTAGAAAGATGGCAAATAGAATCCTTAATGTGAAACCCTAAACAATATCAGTATAGAATACATTCACTGCTCTACTGAAGCATGAAAATACTGGTGGCTGTTTAGGCTTTCATTAAGGATAGCTTAACACAGCACTCTCTGCATTACAAAACAGGCAAATAAGGTTCTTTAAATAAGAAGGGAGGACTAATAGTGGAACAAAATTTGAGGCTGGAGAATTCATATATGTTATACCTTCTGGGTGTCTGACTGGTAAACTATCTTACTTTAGGAACATTTATCAAAAACAAAGACTAATGCTACAAATGTCTGCACCACAAGATAAGGAAAGCAATCAATTCCTTAGTAATTTTGCTCAAAAATGATTTTCATTGCTCAAAAACCACCCATTGATTTGTTCAATAACTGTGACTTAATGACCACTGAAAAAAATTGTCATAGAATTGGGTTTAACTCGAGTTTGTGATCCCAATGACTACAACAGAAATTCCGGGCCCAATTGTGGTCATAAATTGAGGACTAACTATAGTTAAGCAGATATAGTTCATTCACTCCCATTTGGTTTTGACATCAAAGTCAAGTTTGGCATGCAGTAAAACAAGTGAGGTCATGCTATTACATTAATTGTTTTTACCATTCAATAATTAACCAGTTCTTTGCATATAAATGAAAGGCTCTGCTTTTGTCAGTGTGCCTAATTTAAACTTCTAGTTGTACGTGCAGCTATTTCTGAATTCTCCATTCCAATGGGTTTGGTTGACCAAAGTTATTAATTACAGTGAACTGACAATCCTGTTGGACTGGAAGAACACTGGTCTTCTTTCTTTTGATCCTCTTTTCCCTCTGGCCAACTGCATAGAATAGATATGATTTCTCAAAGTCTAGTCCTCCATTAAGCCATGTTACTTGGCACTGCTGAGAATTGTAGCTTAGAATTACCTATATTTCAGAGGTGATGGTTCTAAGAAGGGTACTCTGAAAATACTCAGATGTCCACAAGTGGAATTTCCTTTAAAAAGTACCTGGAAGCTTCAAAATGGTGGTTGAAAATGTGGTGATTCACATGATTTTGTGCAAAACTAGATTTGCACATCTGACACTTCTCTTGTGGGAGCTGTATTCATTGCTGATTTGCTTCTGGGTCCAATTCATTGTCCTGGTTATCACTTATAAATCCCTACATGGCTTGGGGCCAGGTTATTTGAAGGACCATTTTTTCCCAAGTTACTTACCCAACTCACCAGAATGAGCAGGGATGTTATGGGTCCTCTCACCTCTAGTGGAGCCAAGATGAAGAGTCTTCTCCATGGTAGTTCCTTCCCTGTGAAATCATCCTTGTGGGAATGATTGTCTCCCATCTTGAAACTCTTTTGAAAGATTCTGAAGATATGTTTCTGCCAATGGGCTTGGGGAATCTCAGGGTGATATGGAGTGCATTAAATGACTGGTTTGATGTCGCCAGGGGCAGGGAGGGGGGTTATTGGGTATTATATTGGGGTTTTTATTTCTGTGATCCTCTTAGAATCACCATGAGTGAATTGGATGGTCATTTAGATTTTCTTAATAAAGAAAGAAACAAGAAGAGCATGTGTTTTAGGAATCAGAATGAAATTCATAAGATTATTTTTTATGCTATAACTGAACACTGGGCAAAACTTCAAAAGTAAAATTAGTCCTGCTTTCAAATTCTTTCATCATGTAATATTTTTATTGAGACAATCCAAGGAAAGACAGAGCATTGTCTCTTTGGTTTTTCATTCTTTTTCCCACAGCCCTCCTACAGAGATATAACACAGCTTAAATACGAAATAAGTTGTTATTCCTCTGTGCACCAACACATGCTTACTGGTTAAGTTCAGAAGAAATGAGGCTTTGATAGGCTTATGATAGGCTTTTATCAAAAGCTCAAAGGCTAAAAATTGCTTCATTTATGGAACCACCTCCTTTCTTGATCATTACCCTAGGACCTCAGATACTTAAAAAAAAAAACTTTGGTTTTAACCATGTGTAATTTGCTGCCAATTTGATATTTTGATTTACAAAATAATATAGCCTTAGTTTGCTCTTAGACATTTTATTACATATACATTTAAACCTTTGCTCTGAAGTTTATGTTAGAGTTTACTAAGATTCTCCACATTCTTAGATTATATTAATTTGACATTGATAAATCTCAGGAAAAAATGATTAACTGCAAAAGTAACCACTGTATGCATGAATATTAGGTTAATCTGCCAGATGAGAGACTGCTTTGCCATGTGAAAATTAGAACTTGATCAAAGCTCAATTGTATGCCTGAAAAACCTACACTGTAACATCTGGAAGACCCATATTTAGAATTCCTGATATAAACCAATCTTACACGCTCCAGCTACAACTCCCATAATTTCTAGCCAGCTTGGAATTTAGCTTAGATAAAGCTAATATATATATAATGCTAAACTGAGTTGATTAATGGACAAATGTTTGACAGCTTTCTGAGGTCAAAGATATAACCAGGATAACATTAACACCATTCATAATTACATTTCATAGTCCAGGAAAAAATTGTGGCTGGTGGTTAGGCTGAAATAATAGCAATAGCACTTAGACATATACCACTTCACAGTGCTTTATAACCCTCTCTGAGTGATGTACAGAGCATATTGAACCCAACAATCTGGGTTCTCATTTTACCAACCTCGAAGGATGGAAGCCTGAGTCAACTTTGAGCTGCTCAGAATTGAATTGCTGGCAATCAGTAGAATTAGCCTGCAATACTGCATTCTAACCACTGCACCACCTCTTTCAATATCTCCAATATCTTCCAAAGATTCTGTACAAAATAATGAAAGAAGATATAAAACGTATTGCAACTGCCATTAAGCTCATTCTCTTCCTATTGGTTATAATATGAATTCATGTTGATTCTAACTATGTTTCCTAATTTCCTGATTTTTGGACTAGGATTTTTCTGCAATACCTTGCCCTGCAATTTTCCAAATTCTATTCACTGCTCAGTAACTTGCAAATGATGACTTACTTGGGTGTACTGTAACACATAGGGAAGCTATATTATATGCATGGCAGTTTCACAAAAACCTCAATAATTCCTTCAGTGCCAAAAACAAGTGGGATTGTATGATATAACTAGGTGAGATCAGGTAAGAAATCATATTGATTCCATAGCAGCAGAATCATAGTAAGTCAAATAATGAGGCCTCCTTTTGTATGACTTCTTAACTTTTTAAACATATGCCCCATAAGAGATTTTATTTTAAATGGCCAGTTTATGTTTAACCAGACAGACAGACAGATACTATTAATTTAGAGGACATCCTATATACATCTAATATGAGTAATAATGAAATACCTATAAATTCCTGCTATAATAAGTCTGCTGCATTTTTGCAACATGAATTTTAAACCTTTATCACATTGATATAAATTCTTGAAGAATATGTCCGGGGAAATACATTCTATATCTATCTAGGAAAAACTGTGTCCTTGAAAGTTGCAATGTCTTCATTTATCTTTGTCAACCAGATTTAGGTTTTTATTCTGTGTTGCAAATTGTTATCTCTAAAATAGTACTTATATATTAAAAAGGGATGCACTACTCTCAATAAATAAATAAAATATTGTGACCTTGATATAACAATAATATTAAAATAGTGTATTATTATTACTATACTTATTACATTATATTAATAATAATTTTATATAGAGCTCTACACAGTGACAAAATTGTGAATTCTCTAAGGAGCTTGCAATCTAAAATTCAGGGCAGGAGAGCTAGAGGAATGTGAAAAGAAGACAAACTAAAGGTAGGCATTTAGTTACATGTCTCTGCAGACCCAGTTACAGCACAGTAAGAAGCTTAAAAATTAGTTCGGGTTAATTCCATTCAAACAATAATGTAGTCATAACTGCCTTTCTCCGTTGGTCTCAGTTCTCCATGCCGCATAAGTATATTTGCTGAGAAATGACAATAGGACTGAGTGCATGTAAAGATGCATAGGGTTAGCCCTCTCCCATTCCCTGAAATATACCTGATAAACAGCCTTTTAGGATCTTGTTTAGCATAAACAGCAATGATGTAAAATGGATGGGGAGAGACAACACACACCGAAATGACAAGATTTTTTTTGTGTTTTGTGGAGTAAGTAGCTCTTTGTTTTCTTTAAAAATCTACAAGGAGTTCTTGACTTATGACTGCAGTTGGAGCTGGAAATCTGGTTATAAATCATTTATGGGTGTAGGTCAAAGAGCCCATGACTGGAAGTGTTTTTATGACAATTCAAAATGCGATGGTTCGTTCATTTGAATGGCATTTTTTTGCTTGAAGTTGACAAAAAATATCACTAACCACAATCACGTGACCACAAAACACTGTGACCAGTCACAATCCATTACCAAATATCCAACAAGTGATCATGTGACCACCACCTGTCATAAATGGCAGGTGGTGCAATCATTTATGACAGCTGAGGGGTGCTTTCTAGTCTGAAAAGCACTCATTGCATGGCCATTGTAAATGCAAATCACTGTTAATCAATTGGTCATAAATCCTAGGACCACCTGTATTTTATGGAAGATCTTGTTTGTTACCTCAAAATGCTGAGAATTTGTAATTGTTGATTTTTAGCAACTGTGATGGAGAATGTTGGCAGTATATATATGCCATTGCCAGAAGGGTCCTAGAACCTCTAGTTCTTTCACTGGACTGAAATGAATGAGAAGCCCTCTGCAATTATTTATATTATATTTTGAACTTCAAACAAAATCAAACATTGTAAATGATCAAAAATCTTGGTATAATTGGAAATTGTGACTAAAGATAGTCCTTGACTTATGACAATTGAGACCAGAAAATTTGTCATTAAGTAGTGTGGTCATTAAGTGGGAAATCATGTGACTGCCCCCTTCCCTGTTCACTTCCCCATGAACTTTGCTTGTCAGAAACCAGCTGAGAAGGTTGCAAATGGCGATCACGTGGCTGTCGGACACTATGACTGTCATAAATGCAAAACAATTGCCAAGTGCCAAAATCTTAAACCCGTGACCCCAGGGATGCTGCAGCAGTTGTAAGTGCAAGAACCGGTCGGCTCTTTTTCAGTACCATTGTAACTTTGAACTGTCACTAAACAAATGGTTTTTAGGTGAGGACTACCTGTAATCATGGCGTTGATTCTAAAGGAAATGAATCTAAAGGAAACAAAAACCCCAGCTTTGATTCAGTGTCAAGGAATGTTGACAGAAAGTTTTCTTGCTGGTACGGGAGGGATTTAGTGCAAAAACAAAGGTAGAGGTGCACTGTTACGGATTTCAGCTTTCAATCTTATGCTTCAAACAAGTTGAAAAAAACCTAACACTTTTAACAGTAACTGAAATGCAGTCTGTCAGCATTCTATTTAACCCATTTGTATATTCCCAGAAAGTTTGACATTCTGCAGATCCATGTACATCACAAATGAGTGTGAAAGCTGTCAATCATTAGGTAAGATCTTTTGTTCAGTAGTGACAGGCACTTGAAAAGCCGCATTAACATTATTTAAGGAAGGCCTTCATCTGCAACTCAACTCTGATTTTTTTTTCTTCATCAAGAAAGAACAGAGCATATCAAGCCATTTTTAGTGCTGCCAAGGCCATTTAAGAATTCTTACAATGCAAGGCAAGGCCAAGAGATAGATTAAATGTTAGTAGATGTCAGGATTTCCACATTTGCATGTTCTACCATTTATCTGTTTTGGAACCAGGTTTAATTCACCATCAGTCAAGAAACTCATTACATTCCAAAAATATCCTTTGAATTTTTTTTTTTTTTTTTTGCTTAACCTGGTTCATTGGTTTTGAATTGTGCAAACCCAAGTACTGAGGTCTGTAACACTTAACACTGACTTGGCCCTAGTCAGCAATCATTGCTTAATAACAAGCCATGCATTAAATCATTGAGTAGCTTTAATTAAATTGCCTGAAACTCTAATATATTAAAAAAAAGAAAAAAGAAAGGATAGCTACCTGCTCAAGGACTGCCCTGAGAAAAACAAGATAAAGAAAATTATTTTCCAGATGTTAAGAAGCAGGCAATCTTTTTGTCCAATAAATAATAATGGAAAATTATAACTATGAAAAGCCAATAAATACTATAGTAGCATAGGGAAACAAAACAGGCCAAAAATGAGGATTCATCTTGCCTTGAACTCATTCTGAGAGGATTCTTGAAAGAATAGTGTATTCTGGTAACACCTCAGGTGTCCCCTAAAATTGCTGCTGATGGATTGCGGTATCCATCTAAAATAAAATTAAAATGTAAATTTTAAAAATCTTGGGTACAATACAGTGCCTGTGTCTAGACTATTACATTCATTTCAAGACAGCAAGATTAGTCTCTCAGATACCTAATTTTTCACAAAAGAATTGAATGGCCCTCTTTTCCCAATGAACATATGTTACCAGGCTGCTTTGGGGTAAATTGAGAGATGTTATTACTTCTTTACATATCTTGAATGAGAACTTTTATCTCCACTTGTGCATAATTAGTCGGGCCAGAGGTAATACTAACTATGCATTGATCACTATGCAATCACACAATTCTGGCTCTCTGCTGATGACAGTGGTGGGGGCTGGCATTTGGGGAAAAATAATAATATGTACCATCTGCTCCACAGGATCTCACTTCTATTTTAGACCTTTCTGTTTTAAACAGAAAAGGAATCTCTAAGGGGTGAAATGATGCCAGTTGTAGTTTTTTTTTAAGTGCAAGCATTCCATATAATATCCACAATAGTTATAGTTAACTAATTAAATAAAAGTTTTCAAGTTAGACACAACTGTTTCTTTCCAATTATCTTTAGGGTTCCCACTCTATCAAATAAGGCATTCTAAGGAACTGTTGGAAGAATTATCCTTCTGGATTCAGTTCCAAGTGGGGAAAAAGACTCTGAAAACATGGAGGCTGTTTGGGAAGATGGTTTAATGGTGGACAGGACCACATGGCTTAGAGCTCCAAAGTGAAAAGGATGATCACATGCTCCAAGGTGAAAAGAGATCAAGAAGGGTTGATATGCTGAAAGTGCCTGGGTTTTATAACCTTTGTTGGGATTTGAATTGGAGCTTGTATTCTGATTGGTTGTCAGACTCCCATGGGGCCATGCAGGGGAAACTGTAGGCTCTCCTGAGTTCCAGGCTTGGTTGAGCCTTGCTGGATGATGATTCACTGAAAGGGCTTTTGAGCAATTGCTATAGTTTTACCTGGAAATCTTTGTTATGTAAAGTATTCTGGCCCAGGCCTTAATGGCCCACTCATTAACAAAGGTGGGGGTGAGCGTCTGCTTCTGAGGTGTTTCTGCTCTTGAGTTTCTATTCTTTTTAGGGGAAATATTCTGCCTTTTAAATATTTCCTATGATATTTCAATTTTCTTGGAGAGGTGTGGGTGCTAACTTCCTACAAGAATCAACTTGCTGGAAGAAAGAGAGATGGGAAATTAGGTGGCAAATCTTTAACGTCTTGAACTGTCTCTGATATTTTTGCACTAGTAAGGACTTCAGTGTGAAGGCTTGGCTTTGTATTTTTCCCTAGATTTAAGGATTGCCTTTATTTTCATTTTTGACTATGTCAATATTCTTTTGAGAATTACATAGTATTTTCAAGCATTTCTGTCCCCAAAGGGTGATGTTGGCAAGAGGAGGGACCCCAGAAAACTTCCACAAAGAGGCCACTTGGGACTGCACATTTTTCTTTCTCAACTATCCGAAGTGCCTCTAAATCATTTTGCTGTGACACAAAGAAGCAGATGAAGTTTGAATTCATGAATAGAAAGCAAAACGGGAATGAAAATTGGTAGAAGCTGGAACCCAAAAGCATTGCTGCAAACCAATATGATGGTAGAAGCTAATTCCAGTTTCTCATATATTGGTTTCCTTAATTAAAATATTTTCTTTTAAAAAATTGAATGGGAGAGAGCACTCAAAAAGTACCATGGCAAATTAATGACACTACAGAAACACTAGTTGGTCTACTTTACATCTAAATGTTTATTTTTTCAGGGTTTGTTAAAAAAAGTAGACCAAAATTGCTTCCAATAAAGAAAGAAATTATTAATAGCTATATTTTAATATAATTTTAGTATTGCAATAGTTTTCCGTAGAAACAATATACAAATATTTCCAGAATGGAAACATTACAATAGAAACAAAATTTTTATCAAACCAGACAAATTTTATTGTATTCTTTGACAATGTGATTAAATTAGTGAACTATCGAAATGCTGTGACATAATTTGCTTGGACTTCGTTTAGGATTTGATAAAGTAGACCATAATCTGTTACTTCAGGGATCCCCAACCTTTTCGACGCCGCGGCCCGGTTCCGGCGTCAGCTGGCGCCGCGCCCGGTTCCGCGTCAGCTGGGCGCCATCTTTTTGACGAAAAATCACTTCCGGTGACGTCACCGAAGTGATTTTTCGTCAAATGGCGGCGCCAGCGCTTCTGGTGAGCTTTTTCGGGTAGAAATGGCTTTCTACCGGAAAAGCTCACCTGAAGCGCTAGCGCCGCCATCTTTTGACGAAAAATTGCTTTTTTACCAAAAAGATGGCGGCGCCAGCAACCAGCGGCCCGGTAAGGCTTGTTCCGCGGCCCGGTACCGGTCCACGGACCGGCGGTTGGGGACCCCTGTGTTACTTGATAAAATAGAAAAATGTGGATTTGACAGCATCATCACCAGATGGATTAGTAACTGGCTGACTAATCTCACTCAATGTGTAGTCCTTATTAGAACTGCATCTACACGGAGAGAAGTATGCAGTGGGGTAACTCAGGGTTCTATCTTAGGTCCAATATTCTTCAATAACTTCATAAATCAGGAGTTGGCAACCTTTTGGAACTCAGGGACCACCAAACTCATAATTTTAAATCCCGGGGACTACTAATAGGAATTTTGACTGATGGTGGCTTGCTGACATTGGTGGAAGAGAGAAAGAGAGAGAGAGAGAGAAAGAGAGAGAGAGAAAGAGAGAGACCTGATCTAACATCTCTCTCTCTCTCTCTCTCTCCCTTTTTATTTATTTATTTTATTTTATTTTGTCAAGCAATTATAAGATAACAAGTATAAGTATAAACATAGTTATGAATACATATGGATACATATAAGAAAAATAAAAAGAAACAATAGGACAGGGACGGTAGGCACATTGATGTGCTTATGCATGCCCCCCCCTCTCACACACACACATATACACATTGGCAGGGGTGGAATTCAAATTTCTCAACAACCAGTTCTGTGGGTGTGGCCTAATTTGTCAGTGTGGCTTGGTGGTCATGTGACTGGCTGGGCATGGCTTGCATGTAAATATTATAAATATTTATATAAATATTGAATTTTTTATTAAAAAAGAGCAACTTTTACCCAAAAGCAGGCAAAGCAGGCAGGCAGATTGAGTTGCTCACAGAATCACAGATTCACTCAGAGATCTATCTTTGTGCCATCAGCTAGCTGAGTTTGTCACATAAAATTTGCTAGCAAGCAAACTCACAAAATTAACTCAGAATACATCATGTATGTAAATATTGAATTTTTTATTTTAAAAAAGAGCAACTTCTACCCAAAATCAGGCAGAGCAGGCAGGCAGATTGAGTTGCTCACAGAATCTCAGATTCACTTAGAGATCTGTGTTTCTGCCATCAGCTAGATGAGTCTGCACTGCTTCAGTCCTAAGGAAGGTTCGGCTCTGCTTAAAAGCAAAGCTGAAGATCTAAAGATTAGCCAGAAAGCAAGAAATCCAATGATTTCCTGCTTTCTAGCTAATCTAAATCCCCTGGCACAGCAGAACAGCTGATGGTCGGAAAAAGAAAAAAAAGGAAAAATAGCAACTTAGCAGGCAAATTTGCTAGGTAAGGAGTGGGCGGGGAGAGTTCCCGCAGGCCATGTGGCTGGCACAGCCTTGTATTCCTGCGCAGATTAATTGCTTTGGGGGTGACATTTTTCTGCGGCCCACCAAAATTTTCTCCTGGAACACCAGTGAGCCGTGGCCCACCGGTTGCCGACCACTAGTCCAGAGTACCTGAAGGCAGAACAAGAATAAATGAATGGTGGAGAAGGCGGAGCCACGTCGCAGCGTTACAGCTGTAATTTCGGGGCTCGGAGTTACAGCTGATATCTTCGCCCTGGTCGGTCCCAACGGACCTAAACCGTCCCGTAGAGACGGTGATAGTAAGGGGCGCGTTCTGTCGATCACAGGGACACCGCAAGTCCCTGGTGGATCCAGAAGAAGCCCCTTTACCATCGGGCGGAGAGGCAGCCATTAAGCTGCTGAAGCAGGGACAGCTCCGGAAGGAAGAGAAGAAAGAAAGAGAAAGTGTATCGGCTGGTGAGATTTATTTTTTTATTTGGGATAAGGACACCCTAGAAGAAGAAGGAATCTGTAAGATTTTTGACAGAATTTGATAAGATGGACTTAGTGGCGATTTTTAGAAGATGTCAAAATGAGGTTTGGCTTTTACTTTTTTTTTTTCTAGCGAACTTTTATTGTGATTAGTAATTGTAACCAGACTGGTTTTGTTTTGTTTTTTTCTATAATTACCTTCCTTTTTGACTGTTTATATTTTTAATAGAGGCTTCCTTTAGTGATTTTTTTCTTTTTTTAAATATACACATATATATACATATTTTCTTTTTCTATTGGTTTTTTTTGGGAGGAAGAAGGGGAGTGGAGTTGAGAAACTTTGTAACTCTGCAACACTGCCAACTAGAGGCTTGAAAATACTTTACTTGAAGTTGAGAGAACTGTGAGAAACTCTCTCCCAAGGACACTGAGTTGATAAGATAGAGAGAGAACTCTGGAGAATGTTTTCACAGGTGTCTCTTTGGGATTTCTACAATCAACTGAATGTTTGAAGCTTGGCTTTGAAACTTGTGGAGAAGCCATAATAAGAACCTTGGATGTTTAAATAAAATGCAGTGTGATTTTTGCTTTACTTGTTGTTAGCTTTTATCCTCCTCCTTAACCCTATAGTTTTTTGTAATATTTGTACACTTTTGCTTATTACTATTATTATTATTTTCATTTTTTTTTCTCTAAAGGGAAAGCCTCAGAATATTGTTTCTTTTTCCTTTTTTTTTCTTTTTGGGGGACTTTTGTTTTTTTATCTTTGTATGTATATACTCTTTTTTTGTGGCCATGTTTTTTTTTTTCTTGAGATTTCGCAATTGGATTAAGGTGTGAAGAACCTGAAGAAATTTTCTTTTCTTTTCCTTTTATTATTATTGTTATTTTTTTTAATATTATTGGGTTTTATTCTCCTTTTGACTATTGCAACTGAGGATTAAGGTCTAGAAGAACCTGAAGAAAGAAATTTTTCTGGTGGCAATTTTTCTTTTTTCCTTGAAATTTTTTTTCCTTTTTAAATTTTGGGCTTTTTGGTTTTTTTTACTGATTTTTCTTTTTTACGTTTTTCCTTTCTCTAATTGGATTATAATTGTTACACTGCCAACTGGATAAAAAGAGTGGGAAGATTCTGAGCTATTCAAATGAGTAAGAAAGTTCTACCTTCTGGCGCATCAACTTCTGCTCCTGCCTCCCCATCAACTGGAGGACGACTTTCAACAATGGCGAAGCAAGATAAAGGACAAACGGATCTAACGAGCGGTTATGCAAGGAATTCAAGAACTTAAAATGAGTATTGAACAAAGGATGGGGAGTATTGAACAAAAATTGAAAATATCCAACAGATGATGGTGAAGTATGATGAGAAACTACAAAAAATGGAAGAGAAAGACAATCAAAGAGATGAGAAATTGCAAAAATTAGAAGAGAAAGACAATCAAAGAGATGAGAAAATTGGAAATATTGATGACAGAGTGACAACGCTTGAACAAAACAAGAATGAGATGGTGAAGTGGGAGATGGACAGATCAGAATATTACCTCAGATTTCAAAATATAGAGGAAGAAAAAGGACAAGATCTTGCTGCAGTAATGATAGAAATCTTGGCTGGAGCTTTGGAAATAACAGAGGAAAAAATGATGGATGGAATAGATGAGATATACCGAGTTTTTACAAGATATGCATCGAGGAATAAGTTACCAAGAGAGTTCATGTTAGATTTACTAAAAATCTATCAGACGCATGAATATTACAAGCGGCAAGAGAGAAGACATTGAAATATGGAGATAAAGAGATTGGGGTTTTAAAACAAGTACCCAGAAAAATTAGAGAGATGAGGAGAGAATATCGTTTCCTGACTAAAGTATTATTGGAAAAGGAGGTGAATTACAGATGGTTGATTCCAGAAGGATTAATGGTTACATGGAAAGAACAGAGATACAGAATTGGCTCAATTGATGAAGCAGAATCGTTTTATAAGGAATTTTTAAAAGAAGAGAAACAGAGATAGAAGAAGAGACTACCTTAACTGAATTTCAAGAGGACCAAATAGAGATGGGAAAAGAAGAAGGTGCAGTAGGTGGACAAGTGGAGACTAAAGAACAACGTGAAGTAAGATCAACGAGAGCCGTTAGACCTAAATATAAATCATAACTATGGAGGAAAAAAAATTGATTTCTTTGAATATAAATGGGCTGAATTCAGCTACTAAAAGAAGGAAAATTTTTCATAAAATAGAGAAATTAAAATTTGATATAATTTGTTTACAAGAAGTACACATTAAAAAACAACATCAACAATTATTGGTGCGACCAAAAATAGGGAAAATTTTTACTTCTTTGGCCCAGTGTAAGAAAAGAGGAGTGGTATTGTATATTAAAGAAACCATTTCAGCAAAATTGATTTATACTGATGAAGATGGAAGAGTATTAATGGTTGAAATAGTGGATAACAATACAAAGATACTTTTGGTTGCAATCTATGCTCCGAATGATAAACAAAAAGATTCTATAAAAAGTTACATATGAAAATAATTGAACTGGACTACGCTAATATATTTATAATGGGAGATTTTAACGGAATTGTAGACAATGAATTGGATTACACAGCAAAAATAACACGACAAAATAGGAAGATCCTCCCTAAATCCTTTTTGAAATGATAGAGGAATTAAATCTAAAAGATATATGGAGAGAAAGAAATACTAAAACTCAACAATATACTTTCTACTCGAATAGACATTCATCATGGTCCAGAATAGATATGATCTGGACGTCAACAGAATTATTATCTAATATTCAAGAAATAAATATTGAAACAAGTACATGGGCAGATCACAACCCAATGACAATTAAATGGAAAGGACAAAAAGAAGATCTAGATGGACATTAAATAATACTATTTTAAAGGAAAAGATTTTATACAGTGGATGGAAAAAGAACTGGCCTTCTTTTTTAATGAAAACAGAAAAGAAGATACTTCAATACAGAATGTTTGGGACACAATGAAGGCATATGCAAGAGGATTGATAATGGAATACATAAAGAAAAAAATATTAGAAAGAGGCAAATGATTAAAACTTTAGAAGATGATTATAAAAAATTGGAAAAAGAATTACAGAGAATGCCACAGAAAAAGATATTAAATTTAAAATGGATATAATTAAACATAAAATGGATCAAACAGAGAAAGAAGAACTGGCGCAAAAAATTAGAAGTGCTAAACAGAACTATTTTGAGGATGCAAACAGGCCAGGTAGATGGTTAGCATACAAACTGAGAAAAGAGAAAGAATCAAGGAGAATACCACAGTTAATGGATGAACAGGGTCTAGTCTGTCATGGTAATAAGGAGAAAAGAGAATTATTCGAGATTTTTATGCGCAATTATATAAGCAGGAGGATTTTGATGAGGGAAAATTAAACAGTATTTACAAAATGCCAACCTACCCAAGATATCTGATGAAACTGGGAAAATGTTGGAAAATCCTATAACAATGATGGAATTAACTGAAGCACTTAATAGACAGAATAACGGAAAGCACCAGGACCAGATGGTTTCCGGCAGAATTTTATAAAACATTACAAGAATCACTGAGCATCCCAATGTTAGAAATTATGAATGAAGTTATGATAAATAAGAAAATACCTAAAACATGGTCAGAAGCTTATATTACGCTTATTCCAAAAGAAGGGACTGACCCATCACAAATTAAGAATTATAGACCTATTTCTTTATTGAATGCAGATTATAAAATCTTTGCTTCAATTTTGGCAGAAAGGCTTAAAAAATACTTAAATAATTTTATTCATTCTGATCAGAATGGATTTCTACCAAAGAGACAAATTAAAGACAACATGAGAGTAATTTTGGACACTTTGGAATATTATGAGGCACACCCTGAAAAGCAAATGGCTTTGATATTTTTAGATGCTCAAAAGGCATTTGATAACGTGAATTGGAGATTTATGTTATTATTATTGGAACAGATGGGTTTTGTTAGAAAATTTATTCAAGCAATAGAAGCTATATATTATAAGCAAACAGCAAAAGTGATGATAGATGGAGAATTTACAGACTCTATCAATATTAAAAAGGCACAAGACAAGGATGTCCACTGTCCCCTTTGTTATTTGTATTGACTTTGGAAGTATTAAATAGAAATATTAGAGAGGATACAAATATAAAAGGAATGAAAGTTAAAAAGGAGGAATTTAAATTGCAAGCCTTTGCGGACGATTTGGTCTTTATTCTGGAAGATCCTCTAGAGACAGCTTTAAAACTACTGGAAAAGATAGAGACGTATGGTGAGATGGCTGGCTTGAAAATAAATAAAGACAAAACAAAGATTCTGACAAAAAATATGTTATTAAGACAAAGAGAAGAGTTGGCAGACTTATTGAAAATTCAAGTTACGAATAAAGTTAAATACTTGGGGATAATTTTGACGTCAAGATGTACTACACTGAAAGAGAATAATTATATTAAACTTAAACAGCAGATAGCATCTGACTTGAAAAAATGGGAAAATCTACAATTATCTTTGATAGGTAGAATCTCAACAATTAAAATGAATATTTTACCCAGAATTTTATATTGGTTTCAAACAATACCAATTAGGCTTGGTAAAGACTATTTTGATGAATTAAATAAAATGGTGTTGAAGTATATATGGCAAGGTAAGAAAGCGAGAATAAAACTAAAACTTTTACAGGATGCTAGAATTAGAGGAGGATTTGGCCTTCCTAATTGGGAGTTGTATTATCAAGCTGCAAATTTAATGTGGGTTAAAGAATGGATAACGTTAAGAAAGTCTAGATTACTGGCATTGGAAGGACATGATTTATTATTGGGTTGGCATGCTTTTTTATGGTATAAGGGAACTAAATCGCAGGGTTATTTCAGAAGGCACTATATACGGGAATCGTTATGGTTGAATTGGGAGAAAATTAAGAAACAATGTTATTTGAAAATTCCAGTTTGGTTATCAACTATTGAAGCTTTTTCCTATCCCATAATTTATAAGAAGGAACAAACAGTTAGATATGGGGAAATACTGGATGAAAAGGGTGAACTTAAAACGATGCAAAAGCTAGAAGAACAAGATATAAAGATGAATTGGTTTTCATATGCGCAAATACACTCAAGGTATCTTAAAGATTCTAAAACAGAAGGATTTTATGATAAATTGACTGATTTAGATGGGATTTTGACAGGTGCTGATGAAAAGTGATTAAAAAACTATATAGTTATTTGTTGGAAATTAAATTAGAGGAAGAACAAGTCAAAGAAACAATGATTGTTTGGGGAAGAACTTTGGATATGGGATTGATTTAGAAAAATGGCAAAAATTGTGGTCTCAAAATTATAAAATGACAATGTCAGTAGCATATAAAGAAAATTTGTATAAGATGTTTTACAGGTGGCATTTTCCCCGACAAGAATAGCAAGAATGTTCAAGAATAAATCCGAAAAGTGTTGGAAATGTCATCAGATCCCTGCTCATATTACCATATGTGGTGGACTTGTGAGGAGGCCAGGAAATACTGGACTAGAATTCGCATATGGTTGGAAGAAATGACAAAAAAACATATAGATTTGAAACCAGAGATTTTCTATTGGGAATCTTACCTGATACATTTAATAAAAACTTAAAGTATTTGATTGTAAATGTGTTAACAGCGGCTAGGATTGTATTTGCTAGAAATTGGAAGAATGAGAAAATACCATTAGAGGAAGAAATTATTAAGAAAATATTGGAATGTGCTGAAATGAGTAGATTGACATTTGAAATTAGAGAACAAGAAGATAAACAATTCTATGAAGTTTGGGATCTTTTTATCAATGGTTAGATAAAACAATATAATAATAGAATATATATATATATTGGTTTTGATAATATTTTAGAATATTATATTAAGATAGATTTGGTATGATTTTACGATTTGTTATAAATTAACTAAATTATAGTTATCTCGCTTAAGCATGAATTAGTTAAATTATAGTCAAATGATTGTTTAATAAGGATATTAGGATATATAATTGTTGATTGATAATATGAGTTATTATGTAACATAATTATTATGATGACTATGAAATAGATGCACAAAAAGGAGTGATAAACCAACCGATACACTGTCTGTAAATTTATGAAGAATGATGATGTTTTTATGTTATGTTTTATGTTTTATGTGTTTTTATTTGTTGTTAAAATCAATAAAACTTTTATAAAAAAAAAAAAAGAATAAATGAATGGAAACTAATCAAGGAGAGAACCAGTCTAGAAATAAGAAATT
>NC_142009.1:260757317-260802317 GCF_049901735.1 Notechis scutatus | reverse complement strand
GATTTTTCATCTTAAAACCCCCTTGATTCAGTGCAAATATTAGTGGAAACTCAAAAGAAGTCTTTCCACAGGGAATTCTGACCCTTTCTATTAGAAATGCAGCTATCTCAACTACCTCCAAGTCTAAGGCAATCTTTGAAGACATCTGAAACCCTGGCAGATGATCCTATGTGCACTTTTCAGATGAAGGTTTCTTTGGCAGGATGGTGCTGCAGAAAATAGTTTTATTATTTATTTGTTTATTTGTTTTATTTATTTATTTGTTCATTTATCAAATTTATATAGCCATCAATTTTACAAAAAGTGACAGGGCGGTGTAAAACAATCCAATCAGCGATGAATATAAAATAATCATTTCCTAAACCATCGTACGAAACCATCGTTTATAAACAAAAACTATAAAAGCAGAACGAAACAAGAAAATAACAGATTTTAGATGTTAATAATAATGAGTCACTTCCAGTGGTGGGATTCAAATTTGTTTACTACCGGTTCTGTGGGCATGGCATGGCTTGGTGGGCGTGGCAGGGGAAGGATACTGCAAAATCCCATTCCCTCCCCACCCCACTAACCTGCTTTCCAGCTGTTCAAAATTTCCGCTATCGGTTCTCCAGAACTGGTCAGAACCTGCTGAATGCCACCTCTGGTCACCTCACAAGTTTATCACCTCGCTTGCTGGCATAATCAGGACTTGAAGGTCTTTCAAAAGTTCAGCAGTTATGAGGCTGATTTCATCTCAGGAAGAAAATTCTACAGTGCAGTTTCCACTGCCTAGGGCCTGCCAAAGGTCTCACTCTCTAGATGATGGAGTGTTTAACATGTCCATTCTATTGGATCTGATGGGATGGGCAACTGAAATCAGGAAGAGGCGATTTCTCACATAACCCAGTCCTGTACCATGTAGGAATTTAAAGGTCAACACCAGAACCTTGAATTGGACCTGGAAACAATCTGGTAACCAATGCAGCAGAGCTGTATCATCCAGAGTTGTGTAACAGAAACACACATAACTGCTCGCAATTCTGAATTTTGTATCAGCTAGTTTCCAGATACTTTTCAAGGGCAGCCCCATGTAGAGTTCATTCCAATAGACCAACCTGAACCAGGGCATGAGTAAGTAGGCCTCTTGATCCAGGAATGGGCACAACTGGTACACAAAACAAATTTGTGCAAAAGTTCTAGCCACGACTACCATCTGCTTCTCAAGCAGGAGTTGTGAGTCTAGGAAGATTCCCAGATTGCACACAGATGGCAATCCCGTCCTTCACCAGAGACCACATAGAACCAGAGGACCCAAAACCTAAGGTCCTGCCAGGATTCAGTTGAAGTCTATTGTGCTCCATCCAGATAATCACAGCCTTCAGACAGCAGATACTAGCAAAAATTAGAAACCCTCTGAATGTAAGATTACACTTCCCAGAATGCTTATATGTTTCCCTGTAGAATGCTCTGCCTCAAGTTAGTGCACTGAATGTACTCCGAGGGCTCTTTTCCTACAGCGAGATAGCAAATTCTACATGGGCCCTTCCCTCCCTTCTGCTTACTCCAGAGTCAGGATAAAAGACTGTGACAAGCCATTCTATAACAAGGATAGCTCCACTCCTAATTTTGGAAAAATAGATGAAGAGTGCAAATGGAGAAACACAGGAGATGGGAGGAAGGAAGGATCCCGATATTTATTTAACTTTATTTATTTTATTTTATTTATTTATTTATTCATTCATTTAGCCGCCTATCTCACTGCAAAATATAGGTGAAAATATGTGCAATTAGACATAATCCTGAGACTCTTGGACTAAAGTCCTTGAACATGAATATCAGTTGTTCTTTATTACCCTAACTTGCTGCTTTCCTGCTATTTAACCAATTCCAACCTGTCAACTTGTTTATAATTAGCAAATAAATAAATCATATGCAAATTTAGCCACTTAGATTTGTGGAACAAGACTATGACTTTCTCAAAATTGAAAACAAAATTATATAAAGTTCTGACTTTAAAGTTCAATTATTCTTTTGCAGACATGGCAAAAGTAGTACTGGAATTGCAGTGGAATTCTCATTAAACGTAGCTTAACCCAGTTGTTGTTTGCCCCCCATTTTGAAGCCATCCCTCTTCCTTGTATCACTCACCTTACGGCACTGAACAGAGAGAATATTATTTTATTCCTCAGAAAAGCAACAACAGAACAGACACGCTTATTTTTCATGCCAGGGATAATTTTGCATTTGGAAGCAGAGGAAGGGCATGGATTAACTCACCTATATCAGTGATTTTTAAGATTTTTGGGGGGTGGGGGGGAGCATTGGCATTTTTAATATTATTTTAATCCCCAATTTTAGCATCTCTTGAATGTCATTATCAGTGCAGGAGATGTAAATCTACTACTAATCTCAATTATCTGTTGCCTCTTGCACTCTATTACTAAATTAATTATCTCTGAGGCTCATTACATTCCTTTTATAAGCTATCACTTTTAGCAACGTGTGTAGTGTTACTGAAGAGTTAGAGACTCTAGTTTCATGTAGCTAATCAGTCTTCTCTCCCTAGATTCTCTTTAAGTTGAAAGAGACTATTCAGTTGCTCCATGTTGAATGAGAACCTCCTTCCACTGGGTTTTTAAAAGATAAAGAATTCCTTGTATGGCAAAAGAAAAGGAAAGCAGGGAGATTAACTTCTCTCCACCTCTTGTACATGTCTTTTCTTTTCCTTACTGGGGCAGATCTCTGAGTAGTTTGTTTAATCATTTAATTTACCTTGGTAACATTTTAATTTAATTTTTAAAATTGAAGGCTCCATAGTCTCTGAGTGGCTTTAACATTTTAAAAGCAAGCAACAATAAGAGAGTATGAGAATAAATATTTAGAAAAAACAACTAATTTTTAAAACCCCACAAGGATTCAACCACAACCTTACCCAGGCTTGGGAATTGCTGCCAAGATTAGGAACCAGATTTTCAGAGATTTTCTAAACATCATCAATGTGAGACCCATACAAATATCTGGGGAGGTGCCATTTCCCAGGTAGGGGAAGGTAGAGTTGCAACCGAGGAGGCACGCTTCCTATACCTCATTAAATGATATTGTTTAATTGAAGGGATCTGGAGCATGCCCACTGTGCCTGATATTACAGGATCAGCAGAAATTATCAGTAATCAATAGTCCAGTAAATAACAATAAAGAACAACTGTTAGGGAGTAACCAGCATCTTAAACTGGACCTATTGCTTTGGGGTGCCAAAATATCAGATACCTACTACTGGTAGATGACAGGAAGGAGAGAATAAGAAAATATTTTATCTCTCACTGCAAAGTCTGTTAAAAAACATAATATGACGTTATGAAAAATTACTTTTAGCTACTTCATGAAAAGGACCATGTAGTTTTTTTGACACCAATACGGAACAAAATTAAATTCAGGTTAGAAACATTTCCCCCCTAAAATTAAAAACAAAAATTAGGGTGTAAGTTATATGCATTGGCTGAGTTCCCGTGTTATCTTAACCGGTACTGTGGTTTGCATGGTTTTGTTGAAGCATTTTGTGCAAGTCCAGCACATTGTGGTTTGTAAATCATGATTTATGATATGGTGTGTGAAACAAGCTGTTATAATTTAATAAACAAGAGTTAAAGAATTTGTAGTTTAGTACAAAAGCATGTATTTAGTCATTGTTACAAAATGATTTAAATAAAAAGATATAGGTAGATGATTTCACAATACTTCATTTTATATAATTGTTTCAATGATCAGAGATTGTTTCTAAACATTTGATCTGCATATAAGCAAAGGTGTGAATACAGAAAATTGTGGTTTATTTAAGAATCTGTTGTTAAGTGAATGAATTACTTAAAATAAAGTTAAAATGAAGCGATTTATCTTCTTGTTTGGGTTAAAGCAAGATATAGAAAAGGAGTTGGAATGCAAGAAATGTAACCAAAAAAGAATTATTTTAAACTATTTAGTTTTAACAAAATAAACAAAAGAGCATTCCTTAACTTTATAGCAATTCAAGGATGTATCTCTAAAGTGATACAGGATCCTGGAATGAACAGAAATGTTGTGCAAAAAAAAAAAAGAAATATTGCCTTTTTTGCAGCATTCAGAGTCCATTTTAATCAGGGCAATACTATTTCCAATACTGTTGATTTCATCAATTGATTCAGGATGCATTTCTATACAATTTTAACCAGAAAATTATTAATGAATCTGTTACTTTCTGTTACTAAATAATTTGGGGAAATAACAGCAAGAAGTAACTAGGATCCAATTCTATGAAAGTAAATCAGAATGCAACACAATTCTTGTTTAAACCTATTATTTTGGCCTTTGCAGAACAAAGAGTGTTTCCAATTCAGCGTCAATATAAATTCAAAGATAAACAAGGCTAAAGCTACCTGCCTTATCTTGCCCGTTACCTGAAAGCTGCTGAAAACAGTTGATTAAATTGTGCCCATTGTAACTAAATCCCTGGAAAACCTTTGCCCAGAAAGGAACACTTCTGTTCTTTGAGTTGTTCTCCGAGTGCAAAACTGCATAAGCCAAGCTCATTTGTAACCTTAGTATATCATAAGCTGTGAAGTCACAGGAACCAAGATCAGAGATTTCTCAGAACTGCAGTAAGCTTGATATAGAATGATAGGCTAGAACTATTTTTCCCCTCTAGTTTTCTAAATAGAGATAATCTGGGGAAGCAGGAATATTCAGGTATGTGATAGTCCCACTGAAATCTGATAACGGATTATACACTTCATAAAAACCCAGTTTCATAGTAGCTGTGGTGGTGCAGTGCTTAGAATGCAGTATGATAGGCTGCTCACTCCAGGAGTTTGATTCTGACTGGTTCAAGGTTTACTCAGCTTTCCATCCTTCTGACATCAGTAAAATGAGGACCCAGATTGTTGGGGGCAATATGCTAACATTGTAAAGGATCCAGAGTGCTGTAAAGCACTATGAAGCTGTATATAAATCTATGTACTTTTGCTAAAAGAGCAATTATTTCTAAATGAAACGTTAAGATCAAACAATATAGAAAATAGGAACCAAGGACAAAATGCGTATCACTCTGTATTGTTTATGTTTTGGTTCAGTATCCCACTATGATTGTAAATGATGATTTGTAGCTTTATGCTATCAGCATTCTAGAATATTTCTTATTCAGTAATTCATGGTTAAAAGCAGTATTATAACATGTCTGAACCAAGTCACACATACTTCTGGAATCTATAACCAAACCCTTGTCCCTTATGAAGCCATTTTTTCACACCTTGCAGTTTTCTCTTGTTGAAAGGTGCCAAAATGCCTTTCTTTCGAGGATTCGATTTTCCCGTTGGAGAGCTCCGGCGCAAGGATACGGACAATTGCTTGAAAGCTGGATCTTTTTATATTTCAGGAAGGTGGAGAACAGCGAGAAGTCTGCGTTCCTGGGCTAGCTAGCTTCTTATGGTAAGTCCCTGGTTTTTTATACCCTTTTCTCCCTTTGTAAGTTGATTTTGTGTGACTGTTTGTATTTGTGCCTAATGTTTCAAATCCTGTTTGAGTTTGTCTTTA
The DNA here is from genome assembly GCF_049901735.1 of Notechis scutatus. Taxonomy (NCBI): domain Eukaryota; kingdom Metazoa; phylum Chordata; class Lepidosauria; order Squamata; family Elapidae; genus Notechis; species Notechis scutatus. The sequence continues at coordinate 260,796,773 of NC_142009.1, read as the reverse complement.
TTCCGCCGGAGGGCAAACTTTGCGGGGTGCGGAAGGCAAACTCCGCGGGTGGCCAGATTGTATTATTGGTTTTCTGTAATCTCTTTTAGCTTTAAGATAGTTTTTCATATTTGTTCTGTGGCAATCTCCTGTCTGTCCCTTTTGTAATTTATATTTTGTGTCTTTTGTCAGTTTGTCTTGCTTATTTGGTATGTCCTGTGTTTGTAAGGGTTTTCTGAATTATCTTTTGTTTCCTTTTTTCTATTTGTCTAGTTTTCTTAATTACTCAGGCTTTTGTCTATAGGGATTCTTTAATACTTTTTATTTGATTCCTTTTCCTATGTAAGTTTGTTTCCCCTTGGGCTTCTCCTGTTTTTTGTGACACTACTGCCTTCGTGAAATTCCCTTTCCACACTCTCTTTTTCTTCTCTGCTTTCCAAGTAGCCCCTCATTTCTGAACCTACTGTTGTTATATCATTTGAAATTATCTTCATTGATCATCAAAGCAGATGCCCATGATTCTTTCAGAAAGGTACAATTATCCGAGACTTAGTTTTGACACCGTGGCAAGGAAGATGAATCATCTGTTAAGCCACAAAAGCTGTGATCCAGTTAAGATTTCTAGAAAGCTTGAAGATCTTAGGATGTTTACAGCACTGCCTTTTACCTTTACAGATGGTTGTAAATGTATGCTGCCGCTGCTATATTATTTAAATGTATTTTCATTAGGTGAAAGGAGTCTGAGGCACTGCATCTGAGTAAACTACAAAACTCATGCTGACATGCACGCTAAAAAAATTACACAGTAAAATTCCATATTATCATGTAAATGGCAAAAGAAGTCACATGGGAGCCTGTGCTTTGTGCTGAGTGATAAAAAGCTGTGAGCTATAAATAAGAGTTAAATAAAAAACCTTGTCAATTGAAGCTGTGGAGGGAAAGAGCCTTCTAGGGGCTTTTGTAGGGTTTGAGGATTATTTATTTATATATATTTCATACTTCTAAGCTGTCCATCCCCCTCAAAAATTATAACTTAGTTAAGCATTTAAAGGTTCAGTATTTAACTAGGGCTAAAATAGCTAGGCTGCAAAAATGTGGATTTCCACTAAAATAGAAAAGAAATACACAAAACTCTTAACTCTTTGCCACCATCTAGAGATTGTCCAGAATTTTGCTTCTCAGATATAATGCACCTTTTTACAAACACCACAATGTTTTTGATTTCTGAGGGAATTATGACCACAAAGGTTCAAACAGAGCCCACCATTGAAAAACTGCTTCTTGAAAGATTGCAATTTACTAGAAGCTATAGAAAGAACCCTTTTTATTCTTTTCAACCTAATGAAATATTACACAGAAATTATGTAAAGGAGCTCAGGATTCTGTCCATCAGTCAGCAGGATTAACTCTGTGAAAGTGGAGCAGAACAGCAGCCTATTTGGTGTGGAGGAAAAAGCTGGCAAAGGGGAGTTCAACAATGGGTAAGATATGCTGGGGAGCTTCAGAGAAAAACATTCCAGAAAAAAAAGAGAGAGTTCCCTTAGTTCATCCCTATAGGAGAAGCACCGCATCAGAATGTTGCTGATGATTCCATTTTAAATTCTTCGCTCTTCACCTCTTGGTCAACAGAGAAAAAAACTGGATTGGAAATTTTTCCAGAAAAGTTTACTATGCAAATTATTCCTATTAACATATCCATCCCAATATCCATAGATTGCACAAGTATTTAGGCTACAGTATTTGATGTGAGGAAAGGGAAAATGATAAATTTCCCATTTTCTAATTTTTTTTTTTTAAAAAAAAACATCCCCAGTGATTTTTTTTCTGCATAAAATTTTGTCACCAGAAATGTTTCTGCCTCACATCTCTCCTGGACATGTGACCTAAAAAAGCATATACATAACCTGCCCTATGTTTCCCAGGATACACATGCATATAACCAGACAAGATGCCCTGCAGAGAGAGACTAGAAATGCTTCTGTATCCCATTACACAGATAAAAATATACACACCAACTATGGGCACTGCAGATAAAGAACTAGAAAGAATTCAAGAACTCACGTTCTACCCACTTATTCTACCATCTTGTAAAAATCTTTCTGCTTCTGATCTATAACACTATATATGACAAAGTGATTAAAGTTGGTGGGAAATTAAGACTGTATTTCCCCCCTCTGCTTTCACTTGTACAGAACTGGTTCTTCCAAGTATCAAAAGATCTGAGCCCTAATATTGTTTCTGATACATAATATAAGTTATCAGTCCACACCAGCATATCCATATACAAAAATTACTAAGACATGCCTTCAACTAATTCATTAAAACTCAGAGGACTGTTGTGAAAAAGATGAAACTTCCATTCATAAGTGCTGGATTGAAGCACTGAACCTTAGCAAAAGTCATACTTTTAACTTCAGTTTCTGTAGGTACCACCACCACAGTCAGAAGAGAAACCAAACTGAAACAAAGTCCTAAATTATTCTTGGCAGAGATTTTTCATTTGTAATTTGTTTGCCAGAAACCAAAATGGAAAAGAAATTAACCACTGTTGAAAATTGCTCATAGTCAAAAGTACAGTGTTTTGATAGTTCTGAAGGGCGATTATTACATCAGTCAAACAGTCAAGAATAGGCTGTGCTGAAATTTGAACTGATAGAATCAAAATGAAAGAATAATTATTTTCTTAGAAACATGTGGAAGGACACTTGTACAGACCAGTAAAATCTGCAAGGTGTATGTTTTATATAGCCTGTGGTACTCATCTGATTTTGAGTACTTTTAATGCAGGAAGTCAATCTACAAAAAATGTCTTCTCCCGATTGTGTGGAATAACTCTTATCACTAACTCTATTGGGCTAAAGAAAAATATCCATTCAAAATATGGAAAAAGAAATAATTCATAAAACAATGAAATCCAAAACTTGGATACAAAAGAGGCAAAACATTAACACATCTTTACTGAAATATCCAGTTCTTTAGTATATTACAGAAAGGCTTAAGAACATGTATCGTACCTAAAATGCAGACTTTTTTTAAATAAAACGATTTTGTATTTATATATATGTATATATAAAAAGAAAGTAAAGTGCAAGAAACTTATTTTTCCCTTCTCCAAATTAATGCATCAAAATTTACTACATTGACAATACTATAAACCTGGAAATACCCCACCTCCATTTTATTATATAGTAGTGGGTTACATATAAAACAGAAATGCTATGGAACCACTTTTTTTTTTTTTTTTTGCCAAATGCTTCTAACTGTTAAGGGATAAAAGGTATTAACAACAGCGTCTTTTCTGCACTTATTACAACTATTGACTTTGTCGCTGTCCATTCTGGCTGGAAATTCACTAGAAAATGATGTTCTGTAAGTGGAGCTACGATATCTAGATATTAAATTAACAGTATTATGTAAAGATGTTTTTTTTAAAGGTGTGACAAAGAAACACACGTAGCTATTGATGCCCACTGCCAACCATAGCTTTTGTACGACCTTTTAATTTGACTTCAACATTGCAGATTAGGGGTAGAAGGGGGCATTATTACATCTAATACTGAAAAATTGGGGGGGGGTGGAGTTATGACATTTTAATCCAGCTTTAATATGGCACCCTCCTGTTGAACAGGATTACAACTTCTATCACCCTTGGCCAACATGCCAGCTGGGGCCTGGTGTAAGATGTGGTTCAATGCATCTAGGAGGTTCCCAGGGTGCAGAAGGCCATGTGAATGCATCTCTCCCAAACATCCAGGCCTCCTCAACAAGAAGAGTGAAATTGGCAGCAACACGCTTTTTCTTCAGGAACTTAACACTAGGAGTGTCAGATAAAGAAAGATCATATTCTGCATATAGATTCCAGGAACAAAAGTATCTGAGAGACAAGAACTAGTTCAGCTACTGGCTATTCATCCTCACAAAACAAAAACTCTGAATCATGGTCATTTTTAGCTGGGCTTGCCACATATTCTTCTGTAAAATCACAGGAACATTCTGCAGGGAGGGGCTCCTGTCAACCCCCAAGTGGGTTCCAGCGTCGATTTCCTTTTAGGGATATTGATTCCCCCAGGCTCTTGAATATGGGAAAGACCCCCTTCAGACGTCCTTCTCCTCATTCTTGAATCTCTTCCGAGTCTCATAAATCCAGGCCGTTTCGCCAAAGAACATCACGGAGCGGCGGCCTTGGCTTTGCAGTGCAAAATGTGCTTATGGACAAAGTCGATTCGCTCCTGGAGCAGCTGGGCTTGCTGGTCGGAGAGGAAGCCGAGAATCTCGGCCAGAGGCTCCCGAGTCCGGTAGAGCCTGAGCAGCTCGGACGCCGCGTTGCGCAGGCGGTGCAACTCCCGCACTCTCTGGGCGGTGGCCTCGCGGAAGACGCAGACGGAGCGGAGCAAAGGCTCGTTGTATTTGTCCCACATGGCCAGCAACCGGTAGCCGTGCACCAGGCCGGCCTCGTTGTCGAGGAAAACCAATCCCCCGTTGGGGGCCCGTTGCAGGTTGCTGGTGGCTCGATGCATGACGCGCGGGTCCCACTGCAGGCTAAACAGGTTGCTGACCAGCCGGTCGAAGTTGGCCGTGAGATAGTCGAAAAGAATCAAGTCGCTCCACTGCACCAACTCCACCAGCTGCGTCTGGCTGAGGCCTCTCAGCTCCCCCGCAGCCAGGGGCTGCAACCTCCGGCCGGCCGCCGGCGCCCCCGCCTCAGCTTGCCAGGGGGCGGGGGCCACCACGTCGGTCAGATTGTCCACCCACCGCGCCAGGCTCACCACGGCCCCTTCGGCCCAATGGGAGCCGCGCAGCTCGTCGCGCACTTCCGCCCACTGCCCGCCGCGGGCTTCCACCCGGGAGAGAGTCAGAGGCGGTAGCCGCTCCTGAATGCCCAGCAGCCCGGCCAGGTGATAGGAGAGCGCCTCGCCCTGGATCTGCTCCGGGTTGATGCCGTAGCGCACGCAGGCGCGGCTCCCGTCCGATAACCGGGCCAGCCGGTTGGAGCTGCGGCCGCAGCCGCCGCGCTCGAGCGACACGACGCGCGCCTCCCGGGCCGCCCGCAGCCACGAGGCGGTCTCCTCCGCCGAAAAGCCGGGCGGCACCTGAGCCTCCAAAGTCTGGCTCCAGAAAACCCCGCCGCGCACCGGCAAGAAGGGAAACTGCTCCTCGGCGCCCATTGCTCCTTGCCTCTCCCGCCGAGGGTGAGCCGAAGGAAGCGGCGGCTCCTGCCCGCTTTCTCCCTGCCCCTCCTGGAGCTCCGTCGACTGTCCCGGCAGCGTCAGCAGCGCTCGGAAAGTTTTCTGGGCGGCTTGGAGGCGACTTGTCTGGAGGGGACGGCTCGGTGCTGCCGGCGCGCCTTGGACGCTGCCGAACGCCGAGTCGGCTCGCTCCTGAGGGAACTTCAGTTCGACCGTTCTCGGGTCCCCGATCCGTCCACTCCACAGCCCCACCAAGGAAGCCAAACCTAGCAGCCAGAGCACGGCCACGGAGCCCAGCCCGGCCAGACCCGCTCGTTGCATTCTCCTCCCGCGGCTGATGCTGAGCTTGGAGGCTGCCGCGATCTCAGTCCGCCGCTCCGGGACTCGGCAGCTGCGCTACCCCGCGGCTCATCCGATCGGGGCTGCCTTGGTTCATGGTGGCTGCCGGTGGCCGGTTCCAGATTCCGGCAGGAGCCTGCCTAAAAAGCCGGCAGGGAGGCTCCCGTGGAAGGAGGAGGAACCCCGATTCCGGACGGACGCCCCAGCCTCGGCTGCGGGGCCGATGTCTGTACACAGACCCCTCTAGCGATTGAAATTCTCAAGAACCGACACCACGTGGGGGAGACGAGGGGGGAGCACAGGGACCCAACCCACCGCCCGACACGGTCTTCCCCTTAAAGCGGCAACGGCTCGTCGAGAGGTGGGCCCGTTGCTGGCCGATGCCTTCCCGGTGGGGTGCTTCCCCCAAAATGGGAGGTCCTTAGGCACGCCCCGAATGCCGAAAGAGCCCTTTGGGATCCGGTTTCGGGGTCGTGGCGACGAGGAGTAGCAATCTTCGCGAAGGGATGGGCTAGGCGGCCGGCCATCTCTCAGCGCTCCTCCCTCCTCCCATCCGGCTTAGGAAGCACAAAGGATTCGGTCCGTTTAAAAGAAAAGATGGGAGAGAGGCACATTGCGCTGCTGATTTCAAAGAGCTCTTTCTTTGAGCGGGAAGAGAGGAGGAGGCGGCAGCACGGAACAGTGGGAGAGAAATATAGTCTGGGCGGCAATCTGGGGTCAGTTCATTCGTAATGAGCAAAGGCACCCGAAGGTTGCTTGCGGAGCGCTTGAACCCTTGATCAGGGCTTAAAAATCCCGTGCGGCTCAAATAAATAAATAAACGAACGAACGAATGAATGAATAGATAGATAAATAAATAAATAATCTGGCTGGGGTTTCTTAGCCATGCAAATAGACACGTTTGAACTCTGCTAAGCATAATCGGCGTGCGATGGGTGAATGTACATTACTTTATGCACGGATGCTTCGATTTAGGATTGTAGTGAAATCGGTAGAAATGTCTTCTCGCGCCCCCCCTCTTCCCCCCCAGGATTTTATCCACCGTCGATTTTGAAGAATCATTTTAAGCCATCCTTGAGTGGGCAGAAAATAATACCTGCGTGAAATTTGCCGCTCCCAGTTGCCAATCCCTGCCTTATTCTACTTCTGTTATTCTCCGCTTCAAATCACTGGCTTTCATCCAAGTTAGGTGACAAATGACAAAACGGAACAGATTTTACATAGCTTGAAGCTGTCCTTGGATGGTGCCCAAATGTGGAGGAAAGTGCTGCGGAAATACCAATACAAAGAGAGTCTCAAGACCAGATGAAGGCAAAATAACAAAGGGACATTGCAGGAAAAAGAGGTTGCAGTGGCTTGTGATCAACTACAAGTGGGGAGTGGCCCCTTTTCAGTAGAAAAAGATAAGCTCCAGTGTGAAGGAGGATCCAGCAGGAAGCGGGGCAAGCAGAAGATCCAGACAACTGGCCAGGACAGAAGCAGCACCTTTGCTCTGCTTCACCCCTTCCCCCAGTTTATTCCCCACCACTGGAGAACCTGGAAGCAAAATTCAACTATAGTCTGGTTAGCTTCTGCAACATGGAATTGGGAAATGTTTTGTTCTTTATCTCTTATCTGTAGCAGGAGCTTTCTGAATTATATTCCTTGTGTAATAAGAAAGCTCCGTTAGCTAAGTTTTATTGATTTGAGTGATTCCATTAGTTTAGGAGCACTTAATAGATTGGAATGGATCACATGTGACTTCAGAGCCCCTTCATCCTTTGGGATAAACTAAAGATGCCCCAGTTCCCCTTCTTTTCCATTCTTGGTTGTCGTGAATTTATAGGATTCCTCAGGTGGTTGAAGAGTGAAGCCATCACAATGCAATATTTCCTTGTAGGCAGTACAGAAGGGTAATGTAGTTGAGAGAACTAAAAGTCCAACCAGAGAAGAAGGGTTATGCTCTATTCATCCACATTCCACCAGAGAAACTAATGTATTTCCAGTAGTTTCATATTAAGATCTAAATCTAAACAGAAATGGATCCAGGTAATCTGTTTCCTCCAGAGTGTCTATGGAGATTCTCAGTCATCCAGGTCATGGTTGTCCCAAAGGTGATTTTTTCAAGTGGCAACTGGACTTTCTGTTTTTTCTTTGAAGACATTTCACTTCTCATCCAAGAAGCTTCTTCAGGGACTGTGTACTGTTCAGTTCAGTGAGACTTGGTTCTAAATAGATAGTTTGTAAACTGACAGCTCCATAGGAAATTACACAGGCTTAAGTTATTCCTCTTTCTCTTCTGCAACCTAAGCCTTTTTTCATTTTCTAATGTCCTGATTCTCCTGGATATTATGGCTAAATCACAATGTGCTTCTGTTCCACCCCCCCCAATCAATACTCCTCTTGACTAGGGACAAACTGAAATAATAATATTTTATCCAAAATAAAATGCTGCTACTTTATAACAGAGATATCATCTCATATCAAAGAAAAATGTATAATAGTGATTGTTTATCTATGGGCCAAGTCCAATCTGTTACATATACAGAAGAAGCATTCTTGTTTTGGCCATTTTCCTCAATGCTCAACAGTATACAATTGCTAGGAATGTGCTATTAATTTCCCATTAGCAGTGTCATTGCAAGGTAGTTATAAAATGGCAGTGATACAAATTTGCTAATTGTTAGCAGTCCAAGAGTCTTTCAGCTTATTTGGTTCACTGATGTTCAGTTTTTAAAAAAAGTTAGTCACTTTGTCCACAAGGCTTATAAATGACTCAAGTATGATGGCAACCCTGCAGTGTCCCAGCTGGCCCAGCTCATCTGAACTGACATGCTAGATTTAGCCAATTTTCATATGGGAAATTTATAAGGGCTATAAAATAAATTCCTCGAATAATTTCTATTGAATATGACATAATGTAACATTGTGATGAACATCATTAAAGCATCATCCCTTCTTGCTATTTGTCAGTAGCGTCCCTGAATACACAAGCAGGTTCCCCTAAATCAATATAATATGTGCTTTACTGAAGTTTAATCCAGTTGCTGTTACCGATAAAAATGGTCCTCAATTTGATTACTGAAGGAAGTTTTGCTAGTCTTCAAGTAAAGTATGAACTATCTGCAGTGGAATTTCCTTCATCCCTGATATTAAAATTGTATTATCGCTTCTCCCTGTCATATATTAAAATATATTAATCCGCTAAACCTAATTCATTATTTACACAACTAATAAAAGTGTTCAGTGTTTTTAATATAAAATGACAAGTTTTATAAGTAATTGATCATCCATATTGTCTTGCCAACATTGAGGGCTCCACCAAGTGGAGAAAACTGGGAACATATATAGGTTGACATAATTGAAGCTTCACACATATCATTTTCATAATCTTTCCAAAACGATTAAATAGATTATTATCCCCTGGGATGAGAAGGAAGAATGGAATGGAGAACTTGTTTTGAGATGGCAGGTGGCTTGGGAAAGGTAGAGATTGATGGTTTCCTATTAAAAAAATCAACCTGTAGCCGGTTAGTTGTTCTGAAATACAATTCCCAGCATCCTTCACCATTAGATATGTAGGATGACTACAACTCTTACAGAAAATGACATATTCCACTGTCACAGTACATGTTTAAAGTCTTTGAGTTGGATTCCTTGTGACTATGTAAACATGTCCATGTTTTGTTGGGAGCCTTGTGGAAGTGGCTTGCAACTGCCTTTCACTTCCTAGATCATCTTACAATTTCTAGGATTGTCTGGTAATCTTCCATCCATGTATTCATCAAATTGATACTGTTTAGTTTTTGAGATCATCCAAGATTGTTTACCTTCAACTGTTCTGGCATATTTGCTCAGCTTTCATTCAGAAAAGGATGACGAGGATTGCAGGATGACCAATTATATTGTGCTAATATACTGAATGTTGTGTAATTCTTTTATTTGGTAATTGATTAAATCCTATATTTCCAATATAAACAGTGTTCAGGGGAATAACATCACTAAAATGCACGATAACATTAAAAATCCTGATTAAAACATAAAACTGAAGGAAATAAAACAGATCCATAAAATATGAGATTGACAACATTCATCAATGTAAAAATAGCTTTCGTAATGGCAGTAATCCAATGTTCTATTTTAATGTGATACTGTTTTAGATTCTTTAGCACAATGCAATGCAAAATCTTTAAAACAACATATTTCAATTTGATATGGAAAGGATAAAAAAAGAAAGAATCCCACTTTTCTAACCCCATATCACGATGCAAAGAAACTATCCTTTTCTAGGTAGAGTTAATGAGCAATGGCTTATTTCTAACCAGAAGAACACATTCCCCCCGCCACACTTCTTGATTATCAGTAGAGGCAGTATTTTAGTTTAATTGCACACAAAACTTTGCCTCCAACAATGTCATGCTTACTCCACCTGCAGGCCAACAGTAACTTCGCCATTAATTTCTGTGTGTGCACAAAATAAATTAAAAGTAACAATAGCTAATAAAAGGATATTAAAAAGCAAGATAAGGTAATTAAACAGTGCCTTTGAGAGTTTGCCTTTTTCTTAACCAAAGTAGAAGAGATAGGAGACAAGAAAATTATTCTATGGGCATGGATACCCTACCCCAATTTATTTCCTTTTGTAAGGTGACATATTGAAGGGAAGGTATGTTTCTTGGGTCAGGAATGATCCCTAGCAAATAAGCAGATATTTTAATTGACTCCCCACCCCCACTTCTGACTGGTCGAGAAAGATACCCTGTAAGTAGCAAATGAGCTGCATTTCAAAAGTTATGTCTTTTGGAGTTGATCTAACACCTGATGATTTCATATGTGCTTTTTTCTTGTTTCTCACATTTGAAAAAAGGTTTCTACTTGTACTGTTAACAGTCACACTTTTTTTCACATTCATTTCTATTTGTTGATGTGCTATTATTTCTTTAGTGCTATTAATGTGCAAAATGCTGTTAGTTATGAATTATGCAGTCATTCCTGTTTATTCCCAAACCTTGGTTTTCCACTGTGTGATGACGATATACCAAAATCTTGGTTTTTTTTTTTTTTCATAAATTTGTAGCCCTGCCCCTATTATTTGGAATCTGGTATTCAACCAATAATGCTGATAACAAGCATTATTATTATCTGGTAGTCACACCATCATTAGATTGAGTGCCCTATTATTTACTTCTAAAATGCTTTGATTTTTTTAAAAAATAAACTATGTGGGATGCAGAACTATGCTAGAAAAGATGATAAAGAATGTAGGTTTGAGACTGGAGTCTAACTAGTAATAGATAAAAAAGAAAGTCTGCCTCCCTTTGCAGAGGAATTATGCTTGCAAATGTTCAAAACCCAGAATCCCTGCTGGAAAATAATTGTTGCCATTTAATATGTACAACAAATGAAATCTAAAAATTGGTCCATTGTTACTTTCCAGCATAAACTTGTAAGAGTCATTATAACAACAACAACAAAAAAAAGAACAGAAAAGAGCTTCATCTTTGTCACTATGACTGGCAATGTCTTTTATGTCAAAGTCAGGTCTTTTTAACTATAGGTAGTCCCATATTGCATTGTATTCCATGTCAGCTTTCCCTTTTAGTTTCATAGTTAATTTATCCATTTCCATGCACTCGAAGATTTTTTTAATTATTAAACCTTCGGGAGGTATGGCATTTTTCTTCCAGTACTGGGCGTAGGAAATTCTAGCTGCTGTTATTATATGTAATGTAAAATATTTTATCTTTCTATTATAGTTTCTTTTAATTATTCCTAAGAGGAATAGCTTCAGGACAAAATCAAATTTATTTTCAATTAACTCCTTTAACCACATATGAATCACTTTCCAATATTTCTTCACTTCAGGGCATGACCACCAAGAGTGAAAAGAAGGTATCTTGTTGATGTCCACACTTCCAGCAATTTGGTTTTAGATTTGGGTAGATCGTAGACAATTATGAAGGCGCCATATACCAACGCTAGAACATTTTGTGTTGGTTTTCCTTGTAAGCTGCTGATTTTGTTATTTTATAATTAGTATTCCAAATCTTTTCCCACTGTTCTAATTCAGCAGTATGTCCAAAATTTCTATAAAGTGCTTTCTAAGGACCTGGGATAAGTCGATGTTGTTGTGTAGTGGTATTGTTGCAGGTACTGTTCCATGTACATTTTGCAATTGACTGACTGACATTTTGTCAATGATGGTTAATAATAATTGAAAAAAATCACCAGTGGCAAAACTCAGCTTTGCATCTTAAACCTGTGTTAATTCACATTAACACCATCAAACTACCACATCTGCCTACCTCGGGTCCTTGGGAAGAACTCAATAAGTAGATAAAGATGCCAAATCTAGTCCAAACATCTGGCTGACAGTGTGACGAACCATAATAATAAGCATTTGCCTGCAAGCAAGAACTGGTGGGACCATAAAATAGATGAAGTAATAAAAAATGAATAAGCTAAAGTGCTCTGAGAGTTTAGAATTCAAACAGATAGGCACCTGCCACAGAATACCCCAGACTGAACAACTGTTGATAAGAAAGACAAAAAATTCTGGATAGTGGACATGGCAGTACCTGGAGATAGCAGAATATATGATAAAGCAGTGGAGAACATAAGAAGATACAAAGACCTGCAAATAGAAATAGAATAACTGTGGCAAAAGAATACCAATAATAATAATAATAATAATAATAATAATAATAATAATAATAATAATAATAATAATAATAATAATAATAATAATAATGGGTGCCCTGGGTACAATTCCAAAACAAATGGAGCACCACTTGAATACCACAAGCATTGATAAAATCATCAATCAATTGCAAAAGGCAGCTTTGCTTGAAACAACGAATATCCTGCAATGGTACCTTTGACACCATCAAACATCATATCTGCCCATCCAAGGTCCTTGGAAAGAATTCACTATGTGGAAAAAATGCTAAATTCAGTCTGAACAACTGCAATGAACCATAAGGCTTACTTCCATGCTTGTTCATCCAGAATTTTATTTTTATTGGGTTTCATGACCATCATTCTCAACTAAAGAGTCATAAGCGCAGATTTGATCCTGAGTTTAGAAATATTTATATAAAAATTATCCTTATTGAATTCAATGAGACTTGCTCCCAAATAAAAAGAAATAAAACATCATTCTTATATTTATTTATTTATTAACTAACTTGGCCACTGGACTAATAGTTTGTACCATGTTATGAGTTGTCTTAACATAGTTTATTAAATAGTTCACGATTGGCTGGATTTACAACAAAGACTTCATGTCAGTCAGAAAAATTTAAAACACTTCATCTCTGAGTTTTTAAATAACTACATTTTATGGTTCTATACTACTGTAGCTCAGTTGACCAGCAGCTTTTGAAAACTGATCGGTCACTTTCTTCGTCACTTCATGCCTATCATTTTAAATTGCTCATGCCTTGTTGCTGCTATTTCTCATGATCTCTTAACTGCATTCTGATAACCTGCTTAGAAATCTGTCATGGATCCTAAGCCACCTTATGGGAATGGCTGGGTGAGAAATGTGTGTGTTAGGTCTCTTGCTGTTTCTTGATTCCAAATATTTAAGCACACATTTCCTTTCTCTGCTTCCTGCACTTAATGTTAGTTTTCCAGATGGAGCAGAGTCATGGGATCTTCCAGTTACTGTAATATCTGTGCTTTCTTGAGGCTCCCCAAAGCATAAAACAGCTGCCATCATGGACTAAATGAAACATCTGACATATTATTCATTCTACAAATAAACTGTAGTAGCAGATACAGTTTCAACAATTGGCAATAATTTTGCCTGAAATAAAACAGAAATACAGATGTTAGATTTAGGTAATATGGCATGCTACCTAGTTCTTGCTGAACAAAATACATTTAAGGAAGATTATCTGTTCGCTTAGATTAATGTCATGAACAGAAACACTATTCTTGAAAGTTTCTGCCTCACCTTTGCAAACCAACACAATGGGGAGGGGTAATGAATGGCTTCTTTCTTATATTCATATTAGTTCCCCCATCAATATAGACATTTTCATAGCAGATCATTATCATATTTGTAGCAGAACAATTAAAATATAGTCATGAAAATCAACACAACCAGGATGGCTTAAAGTATCTTTGATGCTTACTCCCTCTACCTCTCATGTGAAACAGAAAAACATGAAGACAAGAGTATGGTACTTTTTGAAATCCAAACAATGACCTTTTGCTGCTACTAAAATTATAAGAAACTTTTTTGCTTAGTTCCACAAAATTTCCCAGCATGGCACATTGCCATTGTCATGGTTTATAGATTCCATCCTCTTACCCTAACTTACATGACTCTTTAACCACAATAAGCATCTTTTAATTGGTAAAGTGTATCTTCTAAACCCAATGGCTGAAAAATACTGACTGAAATTTCTAAAGCTACTTTTGATAACTAGAAATAGTATCACTCCAATGTCAGCTAACACATTTAATCACACAGACAGACAGACAGACAGACAGACACAGACACAAAATTACCAGCGGTGATGATTAGGCAGCTTAAGGGACAAGATAATGAGGCCATAAATGAATTCATGTTTCTTCATGGTGATTTGTCAGAAGCTGTCAAAGAAGGTCTCATATGGCTATCACATGATGGTTAATTGGGAACCTTTGTCAAGCACCCAAATCATGATCACATGAATACAAGGACGCTGGAGAGACACAACGATGAGGACCTTTCATAGGTCCCCCTCATTCAGCACTGGCATAACTTCAAATAGTTGCTAAATAAGTAGGGAAGAATGTTAATAATATTAAGTGCAAAACACACATAAGCAGCTGGGTTAGATTCCTAGAAGGTAGTATCCATGATATATTTTATAGCAATGTATTGAATCTCATTTAATGGTAATCCTCTATTTTCTACTTCTAAAATTCTCTTTAGCTCTATGATATATATATAATTTGCTATAAATCTGCAAAAGTACTAGCAGAACATGAGGTTTGTAAGACTTTTGAGAAACCAAGTTAGAGGACTAGGTGGCATCCTGTAAAATTGCTCTAGCATTGTCCTTTAAGGCCGATGGGCAGCTTCAACTGCAACTGATTTCACTTGTATGATGATATCATAATTTTGTTCTTATTGCATTTACAAAAGAGGCTTGTGAAAACCTTGAAGAAATTTGCTAGCTTCCAATAAGGATGGTGACCTGATACTCTCTGTGGCTCTTCAAATTGTGGAAAGCCACTGCAGCTGAGAAACCAGGTAGGCGGCAGTTTCTCACTGGTTTTTATTTTCCTGGATCAAAGATCATGAGATTAACCACATGTCTTCCAGATGACATTCTTTCCAATTTAACTGCAGAAACTGAAAAACTTTTGCAGCTAGTTTAGTGGTTGAGCAATGACAAACCCTGGACTTTTCCTATCTCTTAATCACATCATAAAGCAGACAGATTTCCTTTTGCAACAAAAATAAAACTCTTTGTAGTAAGTTAAACCTCCTTTCAAGATTATTGAAAAGTCTTTTGGGTAAAAAGCTTAATTAAAAGATGATCTAAGAATTTATTTATTTTTTGATATAGCTAAGGGGACAGTATTCATATTTTTACTTTTACTATTTCTGCAATATGACAAAGAAGAAATGAAGAGATATCAAATCTTATGATAATTTTGAATGAACTGAAATTTAAGGTTTTAGGAAAGAATAGAAAGTTGTCATATTTAATAAGATGAAAATAAGATGTTAGAAATCTGGCATTATGGACTTTTCTTGATGTCTGGATTTAAAAAGTGATATTATGGATTTGTCTATAGATAAAGATTGGAATATGGAATGAAGAGATATTGTTTGTAATCTTATATCAGTTGTAAAACCATTAAATTTGTTTATACTTGTTGTAATGGAAGTTGGAATTCACTACTTAGACTCTGAGTTTGATCATTGTATCCTGTCATTATACAAAGCATAAATTGCAAGCTTTTATGAATACAGGCATCAAGGTATTAATCTCATCATAGGCTAACATGTAATTTCAGTTCTCTGAAAAGTTATTTAATTTCCAATATATTTATTAGATAATTCAAGGTGTCAGTAAGTTCATGTTATTGGCTTCTGAACCTCTGGTCCCTCCCGCCCAACATCTTATTTGCAAAGTCTGAGAACCATACTGGAAATTTCATTGAAGTGATACGCCATTGCTTGCTATCACATCTTTAAGTACAATCTTCTCAGAATGCATTTTTTTTATCCAAGCAGGATTGGATGTATGTATTAGTAAATGGGATATTAGAGAATAGTATCAGAAGCAAAATAAAAACATATCCATATCCTGAAATTCTTAATATTTGACCGGCTTCTTTCATATATTAATTTTTATTGTGCTTTTCTGTATCTTAAGACAGGATGTGATCCTCAACCAATAGCTAATTGGCTTCTTCTCAATATTCTTTTAGCAGATTCACATCCTGATGGAAGAATTAAATTGACTTAAATACTTGTGATGACAATGAGTGAACTTTTGCCCTTCTGAAGTTATTCTCATATATTCTCTAGGGTGTTCTTAGGATGTGTGGTGTTTTGATGGGATCCTTTTTTGGTCTGTATGGTTTACAATTTTTTCTCCACTAGGGACCTAGAATCCTATCCACTTCATATATATGGTGTGTGTATATGTATGTGTACATACTCAAACATGAAGCAAATGTCTTTTTTGACATTAACCAAGAAATCTAAGCTCCATATGTAAAACACCACAGCCGTACAATTTATGTACAAAAGAGTTTCCGATTACATAACACTTCATAGGTATAACATGGCCAGGAGCCATCTTTAATTTCAAACCAGTTCATATGCTTGGTGCTTGGCAGGGTTCCATATTCATCAGCTGGTTTGATGAGACCCAGTTGCTTAAGAGCTTATGCTCATTTCTCTTCAAGATTATCCACAAAGGTAAAAGAATATTTATATTTAGTCTAGTAGGAGGCACCAAAGGGTCTGCCATGTGTGATTAATTTGGCACAATGAAAAAAATATATGTGGATAATTCATTTGCATGTAAAATACAATCTGGAAACCCAATCTAAAATATATTTCTTTGGAGGCAAGTGCTCTGGATTTCTGCCGACCATATTTCTATATTATGTCTTTAGCCAATTTACGTAACCTATTTGGAATAGCAAGAATGCACATCATATGTGGGTCTGTGTAGTGTTAATCCCACAGCTAAGTGATTAGGCAGTTGCTTCAAAAACATTCATCTTGAAACTGAGCCATAATTATTTCATCACATTCCTACAAATTTGCTGAAAATGAAATAAGGTGGTTTTTTTTGCAGTTAAATATGGTTTGTAAATAAATCAGCAAGATTATCAATTCACCACATGCCTAGCTACATAATGCAACTTTCCTGGTGTCTGGCAAATTGTATGATGGGGTGAGCAACAGGTTTGGGCCACAGGAGGTCCTCAGTCTAATTTCAGAAGCCCTTTGCTAGCAATCTGTTTTCTCACAAGAGGAATATCCCTTTCCCTTATTGCTTGCTGTGTGAGGAGGAAGTAGAGAGAGCTGAAAGATAATTCTTAAGAAGTGGTATGATAGGGAAGAAGAGCATAGAAAAATGGGTACTAGAACGACAGAGCATTACTGACATGATTGTATCTGACCTCATCTGCTCTCAGTATACTGTGCAGCTTCCAATTATTTACTCTTACAAGAAAAATTATCACCCACTCTTATTGTATGACTTATCTTTAAAATCTTGAACTAGCCTCAGTAAAAGAATTAAGTTTCCGTAGAATGCAAATACACATTATTTGCTTAATGTGCAATGTACAAAGGCCACCTTATCACTCAATGATTAAAGCAGGGAGAATCTCCTTTAGGCATAAAGGCATAAAGGACAGCTGTGTGCAGAACAGGAACTTCATGATCCATAAGGTTGCCTCTGGATTTTAGAACTTTGGAGAACCAGAATAATAAAATCTTTAACACAGTTTCTTTTTTAAAAATGTCATTCTGAACCTAAATTTCTTCCCCCTAAATTGAGCCTATAGACATGGGCTGTTTTTGCACATTTTACAAAACTATGGTTTGTTTATAACATGATTTGTTGAATAGTTGGCTAAGTTCATACATGGCACTACACCATTCTAATTAAATCAATTTGGTAAAATGGTGAAAGTGTTGGATTAAATGACAAACTCAGGTTCAAATCCATCTTCATGCTTTAAATCTCATAGTGATTGGATCCATTTCTCTCTCGCAAACTAAATGTCTTCAGAATTCTGAGAGATACCTCAGAAGAGGGTTCCCTGTATGATACTGCAAGTTTCTGAATGCAAGGTAAAATATAAATTTACTAAACTAATTATATTGCATCTGAGTGCAGTGTGTAAATCTATACACGGATCAATAACTTAAGTTTTTTTAAAAAATGAGATTGGGAGTAATCTCCCAAGATTGGGAGTAATCTCCCAATCTGAGTAGAAGAATTATTTCTCAAAGGTTCTGGTACTCAAAAATGGAATCAGCCAACTGAGATGGCTAAACATTTAAAATTCTTATAATAAGTTTTGAGTGAGGCACTTTTGAATACTTTCTGCACACCATTATCACATTTTCCCCTAAGCATAAGGTTTAATTTTGAAGCAGGCCAGTAGGTCTTGGATAGGGGATCAAAGAATTTGATTAAAGAATAAAAGAACAGCCAGTTCAATGCTAATGCAGAAAGCAAAATATTCTGGCTGTATTATAAGATTCAAAACTTTTGAAGTGTAAAAGAAATTATTTTCTCCTTATCTGAAAAGCCTACGGGAAATTGGTACTACAGGGTCTTGGAGTGTTTTGGCCTTGGAGAGATAGTGCCTAACTGAAAGGCATCCTTTTTTAAAAAAAATAAAGGCAAGAACATAGTTCTCATTTTTTTAAAAAACAAAAAAGGAAGCAACAAGGAATTCCATCTCCAGCTTTCAGTACCTAGTATTCTCAGAGTCATAGGGGAGACTTTAAGACATAGAAGGAGATTTTAGACAACTCCCTGTTCATGACAGGAAGGGAAGGCTTTGGTTTTATTAGTCATGATGTCTGCAGCTGGTCCAATGAAAAACTGTATAAAAGAGATGGTTTGCATCCATCAAAGAAAGGGACTGAGGTACTTGGTATTAAATTCACAGATTTCCTGGATAAACATTTAAACTGAACAGAGGAGAAAGAGAATTAATGGATACAGAACATTGCTCTCCTCAGCAACCTAAAATTAATTAGGATACCAGTGCATGTAAAATAGATGTTTGTGCAGGTAAGATTATCAACCTTACTGTCAACCAAAACCAAGCACTTAATAGTGAGTGCCATACTATGTGCATTAATCAAACAGGTGCAAGAAAGTAGGGGCAGTCAGGCACAACACAGGTTATGTAGACAGTAAACACAGCAGGCAGGCACAACACAGGTTATGTAGACAGTAAACACAGCATCAGACATAAAGATCTCAAGTGCCTATATACAAATGCACAAAGTCTGGGGAACAAACAGGGTGAACTTGAACTACGAATACATGAAGGTAGATACGATATAGTTGGAATAACAGAAACTTGGTGGGATGAAACCCATAACTGGAACATACTGGTAGAAGGATACAAACTGTTCAAAAAACCCAGACCCATAAAAGAGGAGGTGGAATTGCACTGTATGTAAAGGACCACTATATTGCTACAGAAATGCATGAAACCAAAGATGAAAACCTCCTAGAATGAATATGGGTCAATATAAAAGAAAAAATGACATGGCCATAAGTGTATATTATATGCCACTCAATCAAGCAGAAAAAATAGATGGTTTTTTTTGCCAACCAACTAACAAACATATGCAGGAAACACATCACAATAGTAATGAGGGACTTCAATTATCCTGATATCAATTGGAAAACTAATTCTGCACCAAGTGAGAAATCAAATAAGTTTCTAACCAGCCTAGCTGACAACTTTGTTGCCCAAAAGATAGAGGATGGAACTAGAGGGACAGCCATACTGGACTTAATTCTTACAAACAGGAGAAGTGATAGAGGGAGTTGAAACTGCAGCAACCTTGGGTGAGAGTGACCATGTCATACTAGAATTCAACATAACACAAACACAAGCAATAGAACATAATGACACCAGAGTCTTGGATTTTAAAAGAGCTGATTTTAATAAACTCAGAGAGAACTTGGGAAAGATTCTATGGATGAAAATCCTAAAGGGGAAAACTCAAGAATCTTGAGAAAAGTATGATCACAGAAGCCCAGACCAGCACAATACCACTAAGAAAGAAAAACAAGAAATCCAAGAAGAAACCAGCATGGCTGCACAAAGATCTCTCTGGCAAATTGAAAGAAAAAAAGGACAAGTACAAAAAATGGAAAGAAGGACATACAACTAAGGCAGAATATCAACAGATAGCCAGAATCTGCAAAGATGAAGTCAGGAAAGCAAAGGCTCAGAATGAACAAAGACTTGCAACAAAAGTTAAAGATAATAAAAAAAAAAGTTTCTTCCAACATATAAATAACAAGAAAAAAAATCAAGGGAACAGTCGGTCTGCTAAAGAGAAAAGACGGCAAGGAGGTAACAGGCAACAGAGAGAAAGCAGAACTGCTTAACTCATTCTTGGCATCGGTCTTCACACAAAAAGAAATGATAGCTCAACCCACCAAAAACATAACTGTAAAAGACAGACCAGAAATAAAAGTTAAAATAAGCAAAAAAAAAAAATAGTAAGAGAACACTTGTCTGATCTTGATGAACACAAATCACCGGGACCTGATGGATTACATCCCAGAGTATTAAAGGAGCTGGCAGAGGTCATCTCAGAACCACTGCACCATATCTTTCAAAAATCCTAGAGCACAGGGAACTACCAGAGGACTGAAAAAGAGCTGATGTGGTTCCTATCTTCAAAAAAGCAAAAAAACAAAACAAAACAAAAAAAACCAGACCCAGGAAACTATAGATCAATCAGCCTAACATCAATACCCGGGAAGATACTGGAAAAGATAATAAAAAACAGATCTGC
The DNA here is from genome assembly GCF_049901735.1 of Notechis scutatus. Lineage (NCBI taxonomy): Eukaryota > Metazoa > Chordata > Lepidosauria > Squamata > Elapidae > Notechis > Notechis scutatus. Next base: position 260,776,253 of record NC_142009.1, on the reverse strand, counting down.
CAACATCTAGAAACAAGTAAAATAATAACTAGCAGTCAGCACAGGTTTGTTAAGAACAGATCATGCCAAACCAATCTTATTTCATTCTTCAACATAGTGACAAAATTAGTAGACCAGCAAAATACTGTGGACATATTTAGAAATTTCAGCAAGGCATTTGACAAAGTAGACCACAACCTACTTCTTAGTAAGCTAGAAAAAAGTGGAATAGATAGCACCACCACTAGATGGATTTGCAACTGGCTGACAAACCATACTCAACGAGTAGTCCTTAATGGGTCTAAGTCTACATGGAGGGAAGTAAACAGTGGGGTGCCACAAGGTTCTGTCTTAGGCCCAGTACTGTTCAATATCTTCATGAACAACTTAGATGAGGGAATAGAAGGGGAACTTACCTAATTTGCAGATGATACTAAACTGGCAGGAATAGCTAACACCCAAGAAGATAGGCTCAAGATCCAGATGGATATTGACAGACTAGGACACTGGATTGTATCTAACAAAATGAAATTCCATGTAGAGAAAAGTAAAGTCCTACACTTAGACTTTATAACTATGTAAGAATATGTAAGAAGACTTTAGAACTGGATATTTCTGGACTGTTAAAAATGTGTATGATATGGACTATTTATTGGACTGTGCTATTTCTTCAAGTAAACATTAATACAACTTGTTCAACTCTGTGTGGCTGTATATGTCATCATAACTGTTCTCATAAATCCATTTTCCATGTGCATATCCTTTTTATACAAGGGTTACTCTGCACATATCCTAACATTGGTTTTGGGCCCAGAGAGATATTGAGAACCAGTGTGAATATACAGTTTCATATTCAGACATCTAATTGTGGTTTATTGTTACAATGGCACAAGAACAGTCAACCAGTCTATCCCTGATAACCCAGTTGGATGGAACAAACTATGTTTCCTGGTCTATTAAGTGCAGCCTTCTTCTGCGCAAAGAAGGATTATGGACTGTAGTGAATAATCCACCAGATGTAACAACTTTGGATCCATCGAATGATGAAGATAAAAAGAAAATAGCTGAATTTAACCAGGATAATGAAAAGGCTCTTAGTATAATTGGACTGACACTGAGTGATATGCAGCTAGTCCATATTCGTGGTCAAGAATCTGTTGCTAGATGTTGGGACATTCTGAAAAAGATTTACCGTATTTGCCGGCGTATAAGATGACTTTTTTGCCCTAAAAATCATGCCTCCAACTGGGGGTCTGCTATACGCCGGCTCGTCACGCGCGCCAGTCAGGGCTCCTCCCTGCAACCGAAGCCCTGAGGAGACACTTGGCTTCAGGCGCCTTCGTTTTTCCTTTGCTGTTTAGTGGTAAGCGAATTTTACAAAGCTCTTCCCGAAGACATGCCTGCTCGTGGGGGAAGCTAATTTCCCGGGGCTTCTCCCCATCCTTCCTCCACGAAAGGAGGACCCGCCGGTAGGGGAAACCGAGCCACAGAGGCGCTCCATGCAGGTGCCTCCAAAGGCAGGAAGGACGGGCTGGCGGGCGCTAACCCCGCCCGTCTCTCCGCGCCGGGCTAAGGGGTGGTGGCTGCTCCGCTGCGAGCGGCTCCCGCCTGGCCTTTCTTTGAGGTGGAAAAGGTCGCTGGGCTGAAGGGACCGGCGCGCCAGAGGCGCGCAGTGTAGGGAGGTCGGGAGGAATGGAAGAGGCCCCGGGAAATTAGCTTCCCCACGTTATTGGGCTGCCCTCTCGGGCAGGGGAGGCTTTGTAAAATAATTCGCTTTACCTTCGAAAGCAAAGGGAAGACGGGCGGCAGCAAGGGAGAAGGGAAAGCAACGGTGGAAGGTCTCCCGATATGAAGTGCCCCACCAACGCAGGCAGCACCATATCTGGGCATGCAACAAAAGTACTTCCTAAGAGGCCGGCCTCCGCCGCACCGCCTCCAAGTGGGGGGTCAGTCTTATACGGCAAGTATATAACAAACTCTATATTTTGAGTGGAAATGTTGGGGGTCGTCTTATACGCCCAGTCGCTTATACGCCGGCAAATACGGTATGTTCGAAATAGTGTGGGTGCACACATATACCTTACACATAAACTGTTTTGAGCTTGTCTTATAAAAGGTGGCAATATGTTAGCTCATTTGGAGTTTATGAAAAAGACTTTTCAGGAGCTACAAGAAAAAGAACTGATTTTTTCTTAGTTACAGCAGGTTTACATTATTCTTTCTTCTTTGGATGAAACTTATGATGATTATGTGTCTTCACTGGAAGTTTTAAACAGAGATGAACTTACATTGACTGGTATAACTGGAAGACTGTTAGAAGAGTCAAGAAGAAGGCAAGATAGAAATCAACTGAGAGAAAGACAACCACAGGAAGAAAAACTGTCTTCAACTGCCTAAATTGTTAGGAAATGTTTTTCTTGTGGGGATAAAGGACATATAGCCAGATACTGTAAAAAGGGTAAGAAACAGAATAATATACAGAGAGCTCATAAGAATGTTAGTTTAGCAATATCAAATATAACTAGAAATGTAAACCATGATATATGGGTAGTTGATAGTGGAGCATCGCAGTGTATAACTAAAAGTAAAGAGAGATTTGTTAACATGAGAAAGAGTGAACAGCATACATCATTAGCTAATGGATGGAAAATGAAAGCATATGGAGAAGGTATTGCATATTGTTCATGTATAAATGAAAGTTTACTGATGTTATATGTACCTGAAATGAAGTTTAATTTGCTATCTGTAAGAGAAATGGAAAAAGCAGGATTTGTAGTAACATTTAATGGGGATACATGTTTAATAGACAAACAAGGTAAAAGTATTACTGCAAGATTGGAAAATGGTTTGTTAATTATAAATGATGATCCATCAAGTAATGTTAACTCAGTTTATAAGAATAAGAAGCCTCATGATGAATGTATTCATCTATTCCATAGACGTATGGGACATATAAATTTCAAAATGATCAAGAAAACTGTTGAGTTGTCTACTGGTATAGATTAAAAACCTTGTATAAAGTATGTAGATTGCAATATGTGTAATAAAAAGGAAAACAAGGTAATTTCTGAAAATATGGTAAATGGACTGAAAAACAAACCATTAGAGGTTGTGTTTGCTGATATCATTGGACCTAGAAAACCTAGTATAGGTGGACCCTGTTATATATTGAGTATTATGGATCATTTTTCCAGATATGGTTTCTGTTACCTAATGAAAACAAAGCAAGAAACATACTAGTATTTTGTAAACTGGTTAAAATTTGGAACCCCAGCATGGGTTTACATTTGGAACCCCAGCATGGGTTCATATTCCCATGCAAGTAAGGCAAAAGGAACAATATAGAGCTAAGAAATTGTATTTTGTAGGTTATGGAACTAATCATAGATTATTTAGATTTTGGGAGCCAGATACTACTAATATATATTGGAGTGCAAGTGCTAAATTTCTGGAGCATGTTGGCTGGCAAAAGTTTAAACAAGTATATAATAATAAAAAACATAGTATTATTGTAAAAACTCCATTGTTCACTGATCATAAAAATGATAGGAATATTGATGAATCAGTAAAAGATGAACCATCTATAACTGCAAAAGATTCGATAGGGGAGGTAGAGGAAGAAAATAAACAAACAACATGTACTGAGTTTTCTAGAAGGTCAATTAGAGAGAGATGTAAATATAACAGAGTTCAAACAAGCATTATATATAGCATTAGATAAAGAATCTTCTAATCTCTATGAAATTGTATGAGTTATTAATTGTGAAAGAATTATGAATTAAAGATGTAATGTATTATATATTGACCAACCCAAAGGGGAGAATGTTATGTATATGTAAATAATGTAGTTGGGTTGACAATATATAAACTACAAATATATATGTTTGTAGCTTTAAGGAAAAATACTGCAATGTATTATGCTGTGTTCTGGTTGGTTAATTGTGCTACAAGTTGCCATAAGAGGGAACTATAGATCATGGTTTAATTCTCGTTCTCTTTTTCACTGATGATCTCTCTTAATACTGATACTGACTGACTACGGACCGATACTGACAAACCCTGTTTATTTTGATATTCTGTTGATATCGAAGATTATTTGTTGTATTATGGTTTGATATTTGTCTGCTGTAAAAGACATGGAACCGGTAAGAAGACTTTATAACTAGATGTAAGAAGACTTTATAACTGGATATTTCTGGACTGTTAAAACGTGTATGACATGGGCTGTTTATTGGACTGTGCTATTTCTTCAAGTAAACATTAATACAACTTGTTCAACTTTGTGTGGCTGTATATTTCTTCATAACTGTTCTCATAAATCCATTTTCCGTGTGCATATCCTTTTTATACAAGGGTTATTCTGCACATATCCTAACAGTACTAATACCACTCTATAAAGCCTTAGTAAGACCACACCTAGAGTACTGCATCCAGTTTTGTTCACCACATTATAAAAAAGATGTTGAGACTCTAGAAAAAGTACAGAGAAGAGCAACCAGGATGATTAGGGGACTGGAGACTAAAACATATGAAGAATGGTTACAGGAACTGGGCTTGGCTAGTCTAGTGAAGAGAAGGACCAGGAGAGGCATGATTTTTTTTCCTCCAATATTTGAGGGGCTGCCACAGAGAGGAAGGGGTCAAGCTATTTTTTAAAGCACCTGTAGGCCAGACAAGGAATAATGGATGGAAACTGAACAATGAGAGATTTAACCTAGAAATAAGGAGAAACTTTCTGACAGTGAGAACAATCAACCAATGGAACAGCTTGCCCTCAGAAGTTTTGGGAGCATCATCACTTGAGACCTTCAAGAAGAGATTGGACTGTCATTTGTCAGAAATGGTATAGGGTCTCCCGCTTGGGCAGGGGGTTGGACTAGATGACCTATAATGTCCCTTCCAACTCTGATTATCTGTTATTTATCTGTTTCCAGATGATTGGCCGGCTATTTATCCCCTCCTTGAATATCTCCCTCAGACAATGCCTCCACTGTCAAACAGTCTTATCACTATGGAGGTTTTTCTCCTCAAACCCAAATCTGCCTTCCCAAATTCTGTTCAATTACTTTGAGATGATGATGTTGGTATTAATATTGCTGCTGCTGAGAGAAAATAGTTCCTTTCCTGCATGGTACCTTTTAGATACTTGAAATGTGATATAATGCCCTGTTCAATCATTTTTCCCAGATTAACAAGATGGCTTGTTCCTTCAACTTTTTCTCATTAGATTTAGGGCACAACCACATTTTATGTTAGTCCTGCATTGGTTTATTTATTTATTTAATTATTCAATTTCTACGGTTGCCCAACTCAACCAAGTGACTCTGGGAAGCTCATAATTCTAAAATTATAAAACAGAACAAATTTAAAAACATTAAAGCAATAAAAACAAATTTCAAATCTGTGTGATCATATGCCATCATCATTATTGGGTAGCAGAGCCAGTTAACTTCCAGCTCAACAGCAGCACAGGAATAAACGGATCTAGGACAACTCACCATGGACAACTGGCTGTGAGACAATCCACATGGGATAATTCAACAGGATAAATATTAAACACCACTGTTTCTTCAACATTATTTCCATTTTTGTCAATGGAAATAATGTTGAAGAAACAGTGGCAAATAACATTTATCGTGTTGAATTATTCCACATGGAATTGTCCCATGGCAAGTTAGCTGCAGTGAGTTGTCCCATGGTGAGTTGGCCATGGTGAGATGGCCACACCAGGTTGGCCGCAGCAAGATGGCCATTCTGGGTTGGCTGCGACAACATGATCACACTGAGTTGGTCATGGTGAGATGACCATGGCAGGATGGTCATGCCAGGTTGGCCATGGAAAGATGGTCGCAGTGAGTTGGCCGTGCCTGGTTGGCTGTGACAAGATGGCTGCAGCAAATTGATCTTGGCAAGTTGACTGTGGTGAGTTGCCCCATTCCAGGGGCAAACTGCAGCAAAGACCATTCTTGTCACTGAGGTATGGATGCAGATATTTTTCCAAAAGAGGAAACTCTAACCTCCTCCTTCTTCTTGGTTACTGTTCTTGCCTTCCTCCTCCTGAGGTTAAAGCATCATACTGTGGTGAGATCCTTTCACTGGTCTTTTAAAGTGGGTAAGAGATTATTCTGCATTCTCCTAATTTTACAAACAAGCACAGTGTAATGTTAGGAGAAAGATAATGAGCTGGCAGGCTGCCTATTTTGCTGACTCCCTATGGCCAGCTGAAAGGAGTGCTGGTTGAACAATTTCAGAACAGCAACAGTGAAAAGGGGGGTAAAAACAGGGCTTTATGGAAATGTCCACAGTTTGTTCATGTATTCTTTTTTAAACAAATAATTTCTGATTGCTACAATTTCAAGAAAAAAGAAAAATAATGTTGATGAAGTAAATATTTTAAGAAATACATTAAAGTAGGGGAAAGGGGAGCATGCAAGTTTTAAAATATGGGTGAATAACTAACACATTTCAAATAACCACATTTCAAATTTCAGCATTTGTGAAATATCACATGGCTAATATAATTTAATATACCATTAACAACTAGGGGTACTATAAAACATTTCACATCCAATTTCTAGTCAAAATAATGTTCCTAGTGAATTGTCAAAATATTTAGTGGGCACGAGATCAATTAAGAAGAAAATAAAAAACAGTATATAATGAATAATATATTAAATAATACATTAAAGAATACTGTAGGTAGCATGTAGGCTATCTTTTGGATTGAAATGTAAACATTAGAACCCAAATGTATAAGGCAATATAATTCCATATATAGACCTGTAATTAAAAAATGGTTTTCAAATAATACCAAATTGTACATCAGACTTATTTGTTAGTTGTTCTAGACATCAAAGCATATTCCCACAGTTTAATTATCCATTCTTCCATAAAGAGCAACAGAGATCTTTTCTAGTAAAAAGAATATGAAATTCTTGCAACTATTATAATATCTAATGCCAATTCAGTATATTTTGAGGGAAGGTATGGTTTGCTGAAATATTGGTTAACAGAATCATATCAGGTTAAATGGAATTATGGACTTTAAAGATTGCTTCCATTTTATGATGAAGTATTACATTGTTCTTTTCTGTACTGTTTCTCTAAATCTTTTCTCATTGGATGCCAAGAACGGGAGCCAGTATTCAAACTAGGGCCTGACCAGTGCAGAATATAATATTAGAATTCCTTCATGTGCTTTGGAAACTCTACTCCTAAAATTACATTTCATTTTTAACTGCTATATGATATTTTTCATATGTAATTTAACTTGCTGCCAAGCTACAATTTAAGATCCCTTTCAAACATATTATGTCCAGGGCAAAAATGTGCCTACTGTAGGATTTTAGAGCCTATGATGCATACCTTTAATTCTTTATGGCCATTCTGGTTGTGGATAATAAGACCTGAAATCTAGCACCTCTGGAGGAGTGCTTGGTTGTTTGGATTCAAATTTCTTTAAGTCATTGTAAGATAAAAGTTAGAACATATGGCTTTCTTGACAGGATATTTGATTTGAAATTATCTCTGCAAATGTATAAGTGGACATTTACTGGAGATAGAAACATGTGGACATATCTAAATGGATGCATCAAGTATGATATCAGGATATTATTATTAATATTTTTATTAAAAAATTTTAAACAAGCCTGTAATCCTTACATTGGGGTGGAGTCAGGGTGACTGAATGGAGCTGAGCATTTACTGGCTGGATGCCCTTCCTGACACCCACACAGAGTTCACAGCAGATATTTCCTCTTTGTACCCAGAAAGAGAAATATCTGCCACTATCTAGGATAGAACAGGATAGAACACACAGTCTCCTGATTGCGAAGTGAAAGCTCCATCTCTAGGCAATCACACTGCTCTAGGGGTTTGTTATTAATTTTTCCAAATTAAATGATCTTTTTGACGCTTCTTTCAATAAACAAACTGCATGCATATTTATTTATTTTTTTTTGCTTTGCATGATGACCCAGCTCCTCACTAAGAAATTCTAATTTGTATCTGTGTTTTACTAGCTATGCAGTTTCAGGCATCTTTTAGGCCAAGCAAGAAATATTAAATATTAAATTGATCAATAAAAGGGGACTTATTGTAATGCTTTAAATTATTTTACAATTACACAAGGGAGATAGACATGATCATGAATGGAAAATACATATCTGTGAATTCATTCATTAAAAAAAAATCTATGGGAAATTTTAACTGTGCAAAGTGACCTATACTATCATCCAAATTGATAAATATTATTTGCCTCTATTATGAAAGGAAATAATCTTAAAGTTCAAGTGTTTCTCTTTCCTTTGTTTCTCTTCCCAAACACATCTTATTTTTGTTCTCTTTGTTTTTGCCTGTATGTCATCCTGAGTCATTTTGAGACAACAGATATATAAATCAAACTAAAACAAATCAAATCAAATAAATAATGGGACCCACGCCAATTGTTTAGCCCAGGAAGATCATTGCATTTTGTTCAATCTACAATAAATAAACAATGAGTCGGGCAGACAAATGGAACACAAATAATACCCTGGTTGGAAAGCTGAGCAATCATTTTTGTTTTGATTTTGTGCATTTTATTTTGCAAATGGCTTTGAGCTGATCCCCCGAGCATTCTGTAAACACTTTATTTAGAGCCATAAAATAAATCCTCGCAGAAGAAGAAAAAAATGGGAGGGTATAACCCCAAAGAGCATGCAAAACACAAACTTGTGCTATGAATAATATGAGTTATAGCTACAGTTTTGCAATCACCATCTTTAAAACTAACTCTTCTCGGAATAAAAAGTCAATAGTCATAAAGAAGACGAACGGGGGTGGGGTGGGGGAGAGCAGCAGAAAGCAAGGCATAGCAATAGGGAGTCATCAGGAGAAAGGAAGTATTTTCTAACATGCTGATAGGGATTTTAAGAAGAGACACTGCAAATGGCAGGTGTCATTTTCAGAGCAAGCATGTGCATTTAGGAAAAATGAAGCGGTCCAGGAACTGTTCAGGAATTGCTTCAGTGTGGAATGTACCTTTCACATAGCATCTTCTCTAGTTTTCTGAAAAAGACATTTTACTGTAGTGATCAAGCAGAAGCCTGGTGATGTGCAGAAAGAGAGATTTCAGATTTCAGATAGAGATTCCATTAAAGGGAGGCTGGGAACCTGGGTGAAGAACAGATGGAAAGAGAGAAGAAAACCCTGGAGTAAACCTTGATATTGATGGAGGAGAGCAGAAAGGGAGACTGACTACTTGCCTGCTATCAGTTTACATTTTTAGCAAGAGTAGGAACAAGTGGGAAGGGCTTCTATATTGTTCTTTCTGAGCTATGGAAAATGAAGAGAGAAACCTCTGCAAATGAACTGCTTATAATTCTAGCGAGAGCACTCTATCATTCCCACTCGTATCTTCCCAGCCCTATAATCTCATTGAGACAAAAAAGCAAGGGAGAAGCAATAGTCTGTTTACCACCCTCACGTTGCTCCTAGTGTAATCCCACCAGGCCAATGATGTCCTTGTTCACCACCAGGCTTATCATCCTTGATTGGAGAGCACCAAGTTTTCATTAAAGTAATGTTCCTGCCATTTGCTATGACAATATCCTGGGGGGGGGGGGGGTATTTGCAAGACTTCATTCAGCCTGTTGAGGAAAGACTACAGGACTTCTCAGAATGGACAATCAGAAGACTGCCAAAGTGGTCCTTCATTTAGAACTGGGTTACTTAGTAACTGTTCAGACTTATGATGCACCTCCCCATGGGTTCTTAAGACCTGGTTCTGAACTTCCCACAGCTACCCCTCCAAGTCACATGTGGGTCCACAGCAACTAGAGGGAAATGATGCCATAATGTCATACGCTTCCAGAAACATGCTATTGTTTATGTAAAAAGATTGGACTTTTTATTTTGGATTGAGGTCAACACACTCCCCCAGGTTCCTATGAATCTGTGAGGTTTGCAAGTAGATGGAGCTGCAGGATCAGGGGTTTCCCACTAGCAAAACTCCCCACTAGCAAAACTCCCATTTCATTCTGCCCCCTGGCTCTGGGGATTTCTCTCTTGTAAGCCAAAATGTTATGGTACCTTGCCAACATCCCCTTATACTGCCTGTATGCATCCCCTTACACTGTTACACATCCCCTTACACTGTCTGTATGCATCCCCTTATACTGTTGTTGGTTCCTAGGTTTTTTTTTAAAGCATTTTTTTTTAGTTCATGTTGCAAAAAGCTGGAAGGGGCCTCTGTTTTGCTGCTATTCTGTGCTCTCTCACAGGAGTACAGATTTCCAGCAGTGGGACCATAACTAGGCTAGTGACCAGAATGGAGGACCCGTAGTCTGAAAGATAAAAAAAATATGTCAGCTGTTGGATCATTAATAATACTTTGTTCCTAGCCACAATTTTATCTTTTCTCCAATATTGGAAGGGGAGCCACCCAAGAACTGAAGACGTTAAGAAGTAGGAGGGCAAAGAGTTGCCAGACTATATATGAAGCAAACAAGGAAAAATCAATTAAAACATGGAATTCCCAGTTTTAAATCCTCATTCAGCTATGAATGTTTTCTTGGGCCTATTGTCATCCCTCAGGTAGTTGATATTGGGGTAATCATGTGTACTGCCTGCAACTACTAAAAAGAAGAACAAGACAAGAAATGAATGAATGAATGAAGAGATGCATACAGGCAGCATCAAAAAGCACCTTCAAAGGCTACTTACATTGTTTCTGGCCACTAATGCAAAGTTTTCCTTAATCAAGCCAATCATGTTTTGTTTTCAAAACCTGCCTTGGCTGTCAACATTGTACAGCAGCTCTCTTTAGTAAGTTAGAATGTGACATCCCAGACATTAATCTCATGACAATATGTGAACATGTAGAAAGGAAAGCATGCGCAACTGTCATTTGAAGCTCATTATGTAAGATCAGCAGCATGTTTAATTTGTTGTACTCAATTTAATTCTCAGCAGGAACAGTACTGAAGGAAAAAGTATCAGTGGAATCTCTGAGCCAAACAAGATGCTCAAGAAAAGAAGGCAGATAAATATCTCTTTAGGAGGAAGCCTGTGTAAAGCCATGGACCACTTCTTAAGGCATCTTCTTAGAAAATTGTGGTCATTGCTTGCTAAATCTCTCTCCATCACCCTGTGGTCTCACTGATGCCTTTTAGTATTTTTCTTTGGGATCTAAAACTCAGAGAGGGCTGTATGCCACTGGAAGGATAATTCTGTGGTGGAAGGTATTCACATGCAACTTTAGTTACCTGCATTTCATCCCTGAGAATTTCCTAAAGCGTTTGATCTTTTGAAAATGAATTCCAAAGACTATTTTCCTTATCAGATGGAGTAAAAGTGTTTTAAATACATTTGTCTAGACATTTAGATAATGGCACTAATTATATTACTGATGTTTCACTCGTTCATATTAATTTTAATTATTACAACCCCCTTCTTCTAGCTCTACTCAACTGAAAGGTGTTCTTCCAGTTTATAGATGCACAATGTGGTGAATAAGCAGCACAATGAACTCAAGAGAAGCTAATGGTTTCTTTATACTTTTCTTTTTGTTCTGCCTTGTCTTATAATGTAAGCTATTTATATCATCCCCACAGATGGGATTCTGTTAAGTTCTGGAAACAAAGCAACTGACACACAAGATTCCTACCCACTGCTCCTAATCATTTTATTATTTTAACCTATTAAGGTAGAAATTGGTTATTATCATTTTAAAATTGGATATGCACTTCAATAGCACTAAAAAGTGAAATATAATAGTATACCATTATGAGAAGGATAAGTGTATTTTCATATTGATTCATATTGATGCATAGTCATCTGTAAACACTGTAAACACAGCCAAGGCATTATTTTCTCAAATAAACCCTGTGGAATAAGTCATCTTCTTTTATATAAATAGTTTTGATTTTCACTTTTGCAAAAACTGAATTTTCCTATGGATGCTGATTTTATTTCTAATAGCAATATAAGAAATTACCTGTAATGCCATTTGAAATATATCTGTAATTTTGTTGTTAGTTGCGAAGTCGTGTCCAACCCCATGGAAGGTTTTAAAACTGTGATGAATCTTTATAATAACAACCTAAGTGCATTTTGTGAATTGTTAACATTACTACATTTTCCCCTTACTTTTCTGACTTACGTAAGTAAATGCCAACAATGCAGTAGACATAAATGGTGTAGAAGAAATGGCCACTGTTTCTGTGGAACTTATTCTTGTGTAAAAATATGCATGACTATAGTTTCAGGCTGCCAACTTACCCTTACATACCTAAAGGTAAGTCTGAATTATCACACAGGGATTTTTTTTTAGCCAAATAATGCACATATCGAATAATATTATTAAGAGAATATTAATCTTGACAATTAAAGGGTGTGGGTGGGATTGTCAAAATTGCACTAGTACAAAGCCTTTCTTACATACAGTATGTCATACAACATATACAAATGGTGTGGGGTCTGATTGCACAATGGAAGCTATTAACTTGACTTTTTTGAGCTGAACTTCCCAATACCCTCCTTGCTGTCAACATTACTATTTTGGATATTCACACTTACCTTGGAGTTTACTAGCCCCTTCATTGCATCATCTCAGCTGCACAACTCCCAGCAGTTCTAACTTCAACCAAACGTAGCTCAGACAAACTCCTAGGATTTGTCCACGGCCCCATGGGAGTCTGACAACAGCAAAACAGAATACATGTTCTTGCACGGGAAGAGGAAGTTCAAGTGCAAAATCCAAGAGAAGATATAAATCCCGCCCAGTGTGCAAAAAACCTAAAAACAAAGCCCTGGAAAAAGTCACTTTTGAGTACAAGGGTCTTTCTGACCTAAACTACTGCTGTGATGCAAGAGATGGAGTGGCTTTGACAACAGTGGTGGGATTCAAAATTTTTTACTACTGGTTCTGTGGGCGTGGCTTGGTGGGTGTGGCAGGAGAAGGATACTATAAAATCTCCAGTCACAGGTGGTATTTGGCGGTTCTCCGAACTACTCAAAATTTCTGCTACCGGTTCTCCAGAACTGGTCAGAACCTGCTGAATACTGTTTTGTTTTTTTTTAAACAAGTTTTATTAATTTCAAAAACAAACAAATCATCATCAACCATTACATATTTGAACCTTTTTCCATTATAAATTTTACAAGTCAGATAAAACCTTATCTTATACAATACAATTCTATTTTAAACCATTTCTAAATGAACATAAAAACATCTCTTGTCCTCTATTTCTTTCTGACTTGATTATCGTCATTTTCTTTCTATACTTCTAAAAGGTTTCACCAATACTTCTCAAAAACATAAACAGACACAAACAAACATATAAAAAATCTTTTAGTAAAGTAACTTGGCCCCCGGTACCTCTCTTTATATGGGCTTTAATTATATTCATGCTCATCTTACAGATCATTACCTATTTTATTTACCATTCTGTATCTTCTATATATACTTCTCCACACATTACACTCTTCATAATTCTATCTTATTCAATCCATCTTAATTTAAATCATTAAATTTGTATCTTTTGCCCATCCTTTATTATCACTCTATCTCATTCCTTATACTGAAAAAAAAAAAAGAATTTCTCCTGAAATCTCTAATCAGAGTATGATGCCTTTCTATCCTCTCCCTAAATATTAAATTAACATTTAAAATGACACCTAATATCCAATCTGATTCTGCTTGGTACATTCTATCAATTAATTTTTACTTTTAATAACAATAAGAACAGAGTAATAAATCAGAAATGTTTAAATACATAGCATCCTCCTAAATACGTAGTTAAATAATAAATCTAAATAATAAATCTTATAACATTCTAATTGCCTTTCCCTTCAATATTTTATTACATTTTAAAAATCAAATTATTAAACATTTCAACATTTTAACTTCTTATTAACTCTTAAACCATTCTAATATTCTATTTCTAATACAAATATTACAATACCGTCTTATGTACCTTGCAAAATCTTTTTTTAAAAAAAATTATACTTTACCCTTTATCCCTGAAAAAGATTCCTCTTTTCCCATCCAATTTTAAAACTTTGTGGCTTTTCTCCGCCTTTCCCCTTTCTTTCTTCCCCCACCCGATCTTCCTACCCCCCTTCTTCTAACCTCTGTCTTGCTGGCATCCCTTCTCTGTTGTATTCCCTTTTTCTCTTGTTTGCTATCATTATATTTATTTTGCATCATATTTTTCTCTTTCTTAAATGTTTTTTTAGATCTTAAGTCCTTCATTTTCCTCACTTTCTTCCTTCCTTCTTCCTTAGGTAAATTTTGGGATTCATTAAAGATGGTGTCTTCGTCTTCTTCTTGTTGTAATTCCATCTGTCGCATTGTCTGTTCATAGTTAACCAGCGCCATTTCTAAAAATAGAAAAGCTTTTTCCATACCATCTTTACAGGCTGCTTTTGTTTGCTCATATTCATCCCTCAGTTCCTCAAGGGAGAAAGCCATTATAAATCTTTTCTTTTCTTTTTTCCCTCTTTCTTCTTACTCCAACCAAAATATTCCAAAAGGAAAATAAGACAATCCCAAAGTCCACAATCCTCAATCAATCCAAGCCAAGCCAAAATTCCCACTTTCTCTTCCAGGGGTAGTATCAGACAAAGGAAAAAAGAAAATCCAAATCTGTGTTTTGAAGCCTTATTAAAAAAAAAATTTTTTTCTGTCTCCAAATCCTTAAGGCATCTCCTCCAACAAAATCCAGCCAGATAGATATATTTTTTGTCCTCTCCCTTCTGACTTATCCCATAAAGCTAGTTTTACCTGAAAAAAAGACAGGTTTCTCAATATCCGTTTGTTAATTCCGTCGGGAGGGAGAGTAAACTTTCCTTTCAGCACCTCAGAATTGCCGCTTACTTTCTCTTATGGAAAGAATCATCCAAAAAGCCATCACTTCCAGGAATTAAATTAAATATATCTCAGAGTCCTGGATTGACCAAGAAGACTTTCACTTTTAAAAACTTTCTCCTCTTCCTCCAGCGCATACTTGCCCAGCTGCCGCTTCTTTGTGGCGGCCATTACAGACCGCCGCTACGCGTCTTGGTAAAAGGAGGTTCTGCCGGCCAGGAGAGGGTCTGCAATACCCCAAACCCTTTTCCGGATCCCCTACCTTCAGCTGCCCCTGCAGGGCAGCCTTGCTCCGCACCCTTTCGGATCGGAGCCCCAAAAACGGCTAGCGTGGCAGGGATCGCGCAGCTTCGCGAATCCCTACCACTCGCAAAGCCGACAAACCGGAAACTCAGAACCTGCTGAATACTGTTATGATATGTACAGAGTAACCTTTGAGTAACAAGGAAACATTTATGAGAGTAGCTATGAATAATTATTCAGCCACACACAGATACACTAAATTGAGTTAAAGTTTACTTTAAGAAATAGCACAGTCCAATAAACCGTCCAGGTCATATACATTTAACAGTCCAAAAAATATCCAATTACAAAGTCTTCTTACCGGTTGCCTTTGTCATTTATAGTAAATAAAAATATCAAAGTATAAGCACAGCATAAATACAACAGAAAACCTTAGATAGCAACAGAATGTCAGAGAGAGCAAGCTATGATGTCTAGCTCCCTCCTATGGTAATCTGCAATATAATCAACCAACTGGAATATAGTATAAATCAACACAGTGATTTTGTCTTAAAGCTACAAACATACATTGTTGGTTTATATATTGCCAACCCGACTAATTGGTGGACAGATTCCTAACAAATACCACCTCTGTTTGACAAGTTTGTGTAAATCTAAAGAATTCAAATTGAACACAAATTGAACAACATTTTTGTCAGACAGTCTGATTTCTTTTTTTCTTGGAATGCAGCAATGAATGATAGCATGAGCTTAAATGGAGAGATAGTATACCTCTGAACATGCCAACTCTGAATAAAATAAATTCTACTGCCAATTGCAATCTTGTTTTTCTTCCTAGGAAACTTCTTACTTACAATAGGCTTGGAGATACATCATTAAATGGCTTGCTCTGACTGCTCCCAGTCCAAGGAAATGCTCCCAGTCCAAAATGAATCCAAATAATGAATGTAAATGAACAGCACCATCTTGTAAAGGCTTACTTAGCAGTAGGTCTTGGTGTATTCAGTAGGGAGAGCTTATAAATAATTATCCATAATATTGCAGCTAGAAAACTAAATTATTTTTCAAAGAGAGTTTTCTGAAATATAAGCAAAAGTATAAATGAAGTTAGAATGTGAACAGCAACTAGTAACATAATTTAGCACTTCAGGAGCATTTTTAATGAGTTGCAATACTTCAAATAAATTATTAGTTCAGTAATTTAAGAAGTCCATTTGCTCTTCTTATATTTTGCTCTACAGCCACCAGGACAAGGTCGCTTTGTCCTTTGGAGGAGTCTAGAGATATTCCTTATCTCCCAATGGATCAGTACAATGTCATTGGGAAATGATGTGATGGTCTTCCAAGCTAAGGCAATAAGATACCAATAATCTAGTCAGTGTGCCAATCAAATGATCTAGTAGAAATTTTAGCTTATGGAGAAAATGCCCTTCTGCTTTTCCTATAAGCCAATCAAACAGCCTGATAGTATGGATAGTAGGACTCCAGCTGTCTGTGCTTGGCCCCCAAATCACTTACTGCATTTGTATCAACCTTACTAAGTAGACCAGAGCAGGAAATCAACTTTACTGGAAAGCTAAAGTTATTTTATTAAGACTGGTTAAACAATGATACCTCAGTACTCAATCTTAATTGGTTTGGGAAGGTATGATAAGTACCAAAAATGATGAGTTCCAAGCAAATTTTTCCCATAAGGAATAATGTAGTGAGTCACAAGGCAGCTGACACCAACAAGTTCTACATTGTACATTGAGTGCCAAGCAAACAATGGGACAAATGCATTGAGTACCAAATTGGGACAAATGCATTGAGTACCAAATTGGGACAAATGCATTGAGTACCAAATTTAATATGTTTCAAAGCAGTTGAATACCAAGGTACCACTGTAATAACATAACCTTGCAGGTCCGATTGTGCAGTATCACCTCCTCCTTATTCTAGTTCAATGAATTAGGGAGGCATCTGCCTGAGCTTCCAAATATAAGATTATAGTTCTGGACTTTAAAAAATGTTTCAACCCCTTTTGTTTAGGCAATGAATCTTGCACATCTCCATTAGTGGGGGGGATTCAAACTGTTTTACCATCGGTTCAGTGGGCCTGGTTTGATGGTCATGCTTTGCGTGGCAAATGTGCACTTCGCGTGCGTGCAGAGGCTTTCCAACTGACCTTCTCCTGCATTTCTGCATTCTCCCTGTGTCTTCAGCAGCTGATGCTCAGCAATCTGCTGTGTCGCGCGATGCAGCTGAATTTCAAAAGCAGGAAATAAAGGTCAGTATGAAGTCAGGGCAGGCGGGCAGGCCCAGCAGGATCGTAGGAGCGAACCAGTTCGCTCTCAGATGATCTTTGAAGCTATTGGTTCAGTCAAACTGGGCCAAACCGGACCGAGTAGAATACCACCCCTGATCTCCATCAAGGTCATCATCTTTACTTTTTACAATTTCTTCCACTATAGTTACAACTCTTCAAGAAAAATGGAAACTGAACCCCATAGTGCAGGCTTCTAATGCAGATGTATTGCTGTGTGTGTTATTTTTATAGTTAAGTTTTACTTTCCTATGTTTTGTAATCTGTATAGCATGAGAGAAAAGCCTCAGAATATGAAGAAAGAATAATGTTTAAAATTAGTTCATTGGTGATCAATCTGATAATGGACTGTGTTAATACTTTGAACGTAAGAAGACCCATGCAAGAATGTGACACTGGATATTTAATTCATTTATTTATTCATTTATATGTTGACCAACATGTTAAAAATGGGGGAGGGTCTCATCCTTCGTGAAGACTTTTGAAACTGAAAGTGAAGTCTTGGAACAAGGAAAAGAA
The DNA here is from genome assembly GCF_049901735.1 of Notechis scutatus. NCBI lineage: Eukaryota > Metazoa > Chordata > Lepidosauria > Squamata > Elapidae > Notechis > Notechis scutatus. The sequence goes on along the minus strand of NC_142009.1, from coordinate 260,758,356 downwards.
GCCTGTACATTTGGTCAGAATCCATGGTCTTTAGAAAAGCCAGATTTAATACCTCTTTTCATAATACTGTAATTTTCCTTCATGTAATAGAATAAAAAATTTGCATGGCTTCAGATTTCCTATCACACAGATACAGTTTTGGGACAGCATTTTACAGATTTACAGATTAACAGAGTTGGAAGAGACATCTTGTCCATCTAGGTAGGCCATCTAGTCCAACCCCCCGCCCAAGCAGGAGACACTACACCATTTCTGACAAATGGCAGTCCAATTTCTTCTTGAAAGTCTCAAGTGATGAGGCTCCCACAATTCCAAAGGCAATTTTGTACCTTTGAAATGCATACGTTGTGTGTCTTTGCATATTTAAAGAGTTACAGAGCAAAGTCCAAAGGAGGAATATGGATACATTGTAAAAAATGTTTGAATTGTTTGAAGTATTCATTGTAAATAATTACCTGACTGAACTGGATTACCCTTTCACGTGTGATAAAAATGCTAATTACCATTTCCTTGTACTTGTTGTCCCTTTGTGATTTTCATTAGAATCGAACAGCTACGTGGAAATAAAAGCAGTAATAAATCTTCCAAATTCTGGCCTGGTGTTTGAGAAAGCAGTAGTATTTGGAGTCTTTTCAGTCGTTTTCCAGATTGCCTTGGTTGAATCTACATTTAATCAAATATTTTTTCTCTCTCTCCAAAAAATTCTCAAAAGCAATTTTAACATTCCCCAAACCTATTTCTTTCCCCTTTTTTAGTAGCAAGCTATTACTCTATTTTCCCAGATGTAGGTTTTTGTAACACTTGGAGATCCCTGGACAGATTTATTGCTGCTGTGTGCATTCAATCATCATTAGTTGATGGATAAGATGCTTGCAAAACTGAAGCAAGCACCATTACTTCCCAGAGACATTACACCAAAGATTTTTGCTAACCAAATAAGATTCTACGGTTTGAAATATACATATGGGTTTTATTTAAATAGAATCTGGCAGGATTGTTTATTGTTCCTTATCAGTGTAGTGGGGAAAGCGTTATTTCT